>NC_081381.1:11475053-11725053 GCF_030684315.1 Stegostoma tigrinum | reverse complement strand
TAGGGATTATCCATGTGTATACAAGTAAACTGCTAAAGTTTAGTTGCTAAAACCCAGTGTGGGTATTATCGATGGGAAATTTTTCACTCACTTGTTCAGCTCAGAACCATCTTGCAAGGATCCAGTCTCTTCAATGAGTTTTCAAATGAACTCAGCCTCGTTCTAGGAGATTGGCGAAAAGCTCAATGGAAAAGAACCCCCATCCCAATTGGTTAAATAGATTTTCAATCATTTTCTCTCCCATTAAACCCCAGCTTCTCCCATTTCAGTAACAAATCAGTAACTGCAGGTGATGGATATTTGAAGTGAAATAGAGAATGCTGGAAATAGTGGTTCATGCGGAGAGAACAGAAGTATTTCTAAGACAGTATTTCAGTTGGAACCTTTCTTAAGAAAGCTGACAAGTTTACAGTCTGCCAAACCTGTTAATAAATGTTTTGTGGAGTTTGCATGTTCTACCCATATCTGTGTGGGTTTCCTCTGGGTGCTCTGGTTTCTTCCCACACGCCAAAGATGTGCAGGCTAGGTGGATTGGTCAGATTGCACAGTGTCCAGGGATGTTTGGGTTAGACATAGGGAAATGCAGGGATGGGGGAATGAGTCAGGGTGGGATGTTCTGAGGGTTGACGTGGACTTGTTGGGCCGAAGGGCCTGTTTCCACACTGTAGGGATTCTATGAAATCAAAACAAGGTAAAACAGCTTTGTTGTCGACAGAATATTTGTTCCTTTACTGCCCATGATCAGCATGTTTTGTAATGCTGAAATCAGTATGTGCTTTTGAACCTCAAAGTGCAGGACCTCAAGTGCCACTGGCAAGCTTTTGTGAGTTTGAAAATAAAGAAAGTTATTGGTTCTCACACACTTACTCCAAATGTATTTTAAAAAATTCATCTGTGTTATGTGGGCGTTACTGGCTGGCCAGCATTTATTGCGCATCCCTAGTTGCCCTTGAGAAGGTGGTAGTGAGCTGCCTTCTTGAACCACTGCCGTCCATGTGCTGCAGATTGACCCCACAATGCTGTTAGGGAGGGAATTCCCAGGATTTTGAACCAGTGAAAGTGGAAATGAAATTCAGTGGGATATGATGAGTGATTCTATTAGGATGTGTGATTCTCATGGTTGTACCATGATACGACTTTTCTAAGTTCAAAGTCCTTTTCCAAATAAGGGATGGTGTTCACGTTGATTCAAACATTGTGTGGCATCGTTAACACCTTTGAGATTCCCCCTGTCTAGTCCGGATGGAGAAGGCTATCTTAAAACAATGGAAGGTTGATAATTCCCATTTACTTCTAACTCTTAGAAACGGGGTTTCATTCTCCCCTTCAGAATGAACAGCAAGCCAGTCAATCTGTAAATTGCATTCACACACAACAACAGAAATTCCTGGAAAAGCTCAGCAGGTCTGGCAGCATCTGTGGAGAGAAATCAGAGCTAATGGTTAGGGTCAACCCTTCTTCAGAACTGTAAGTTGCCGATTGGAGAGTGGCTAATGTTGCACCTTCGTAGAAGAAAAGCTGTAAGGAGAAACTGGGAACTATGCACCTGCGAGTCTGACTTGGTTGTGGGTAAATTGTTGGAGGTGATTTTAAAAGAAAGGATTTATGGACATTTAGAGAGGCAAAAGTCGCCAAGTGATCGTTAGCATAGTTTTATGTGAGCGAAATTGTGTCTCACAAACCTGATTGAGTTCTTTGAGGGATTTACCAAACAGATTGATGATTGCAGAGCAGGAGATGTTATTTCTTTGGATTTTAGTAAATATAGAGAATATAAAAGGCATGGTTAGCCAGTTTGCGGAAGACGCCGAAATTAGTGGCATAGTAGAAGTGAAGGTGGTTTACTAAGAATACAAAGGGATCTTGATCAAATGGGTCAATGGGCTGAAAAGTGGCAGATGTAGTTCAATCAGGATAAATGCAAGGGTAGGGCCTTGAGTAGTGTTGGAGAACAGGGGGACCTAGGAGTACAGGTACATAATTCTTTAAAGTTTGTGTCACATGTAGACAGGATAGTTGGAAAGGCATTTGGCACACTTGCCTTCATTGCTCAGTCCTTTGAGGACAGGAGTTGGGGAGTGATATTGAGGTTGTACAGGACATTGATGAGGCCTCTTCTGTCGAGTTCTGGTCACCCTCCTATGGGGAGGGCTTTATTAAGCTGGAGAAGGTTCAGAAGAGATTTACCAGGATGTTGCTGGGTGTGGAAGGTTTGAGTTATAAAGAAAGGCTGGATAGGCTGGGATATTTTTCACTGGAACATGGGAGTTTGAGAGGCAATCTTATAGAAGTTTATAAAACAATGAGGGGTATAAATAGGGTTAATGGGAATTGTCTTTAACCTAGGGTGGGGGATTTCAAGACTAGCGGCATATTTCCTAGGTGGGGGGAGAAAGATTTAAAAAAGACACGAGGAGCAAATTTTTTATGCAGAAGGTAGTTCACGAGAGGAATGAACTTCCTAAGGAAGCGATGGATGTGGGTACAAATATAACATTTGAAAGATATTTGGATATGTACATGAATAGGAAAGATTTGGAGGGATGTGGGCCAGGAACAGGCAGGTGGGATGAGTTTAGTTTGGGATTATATTTGGCATGGACTGGCTGGACCGAAGGGTCTGTTTCTGTGCTGTATGACTCTTTGACTATGACTCTACATTGACTGAGAAGCTCAAAATATGACACTTGCAAACCGTATCATCTATTTTTCTTGTGATTCGATGATTATCTAGTTTTAGCAACTATTCACAAGGGATATAACAGAAACAATTTGTCTTTGGTAAAACTAAAAATAATGGGGTGTCAAGAAATTTAACCTGTTCCAGCTTAACTCGGCTGAGACTGAAGTGTAAGACTTGAGCTCAAACACAGTAAGTGAGGCCAACACTGGGAAGATTTCTCATCCTTCAGTGCACCCAGTTCAGATGTAACACAGTAACAAAGTGTGGAGCTGGATGAACACAGCAGGCCCAGCAGCATCTCAGGAGCACAAAAGCTGACGTTTCGGGCCTAGACCCTTCATCAGAGAGGGGGATGGGGAGAGGGTTCTGGAATAAATAGGGAGAGAGGGGGAGGCGGACCGAAGATGGAGAGAAAAGAAGATAGGTGGAGAGGAGAGTATAGGTGGGGAGGTAGGGAGGGGATAGGTCAGTCCAGGGAAGACGGACAGGTCAAGGAGGCGGGATGAGGTTAGTAGGTAGGAGATGGAGGTGCGGCCTGAGGAGGGGATAGGTGAGAGGAAGAACAGGTTAGGGAGTCGGAGATGAGCTGGGCTGGTTTTGTGATGCAGAGCGGGGAGGGGGGAGATTTTGAAGCTTGTGAAGTCTGCAGAACACCTCCGCTCGGTTCGCAACAAACAACTGCACCTCCCAGTCGCAAACTATTTCCACTCCCCCTCCCATTCTCTAGACGACATGTCCATCATGGGCCTCCTGCAGTGCCACAATGATGCCACCCGAAGGTTGCTGGAACAGCAACTCATATTACGCTTGGGAACCCTGCAGCCCAATGGTATCAATGTGGACTTCACAAGCTTCAAAATCTCCCCTTCTCCCACTGCATCCCAAAACCAGTCCAGTTCGTCCCTTCCCCCCGCTGCATCACAAAACCAGCCCAGCTCGTCCCTGCCTCCCTAACCTGTTCTTCCTCTCACCTATCCCCTCTTCCCACCTCAGGCCGCACCTCCATTTCCCACCTACCAACCTCATCCCGCTTCCTTGACCTGTCCGTCCTCCCCGGACTGACCTATCCCCTCCCCACCTCCCCACCTATACTCTTCTCTCCACCTATCTTCTCCTCTATCCATCTTCGGTCTGCCTCCCCCTCTCCCCCTATTTATTCCAGTTCCCTCTCCCCATCCCTGTCTCTGATGAAGGGTCTAGGCCCGAAACGTCAGCTTTTGTGCTCCTGAGATGCTGCTTGGCCTGCTGTGTTCATCCAGCTCCACACTTTGTTATCTTGGATTCTCCAGCATCTGCAGTTCCCATTATCTCAGATGTAACATGGTCAGTTTCAGAATGAGTAGCTTTGCAACTGGGCTGACAGGTGGTCCAAAGATCCATGCCTGAAAAATACACCTTGCTTCACCAGTGCAACATTTCCATTTGCTGCACCAGCTCAACGTAGGATCGTTTCATTAACTGAGAGGTGTATATCCAGGGAGCAGACTAGAAATATTTCTTTAATGGTTTAGAGGAGAGTTGAGGAGTTATTTCACCCTGAGAGTGGTCAAGATCTGGAACCCATTGACTGGGAGAATCATAGAAACCCTACAGTGTGGAAGCAGGCCATTCAGCCCATCAGGTCCACACTGACCCTCCGAAGAGGGTCTCACCCAGACTCAGCCCCAGTGCCCTACCTTGTAACCTTGCATTTCCCTTGACTAAATGACCTAGCTTGCACATCCCTGGACGCTATGGGCAATTTAGCATGGCCACTCCACCCAAACTGCATATCTTTGGATTGTGGAAGGAAACTGGAGCACATGGAGGAAACCCACACAGACACAGGGAGAATGTGCAAACTCCACACAGACAGACTGGTAACACAGACAGTGGTGGTTATCTCAGACAGACAACCAAGATTGGAATCGAACCCGGGTCCCTGACACTGTGGGCAGCAGTGCTAACCACTGAGCCACCGTGCTGTATGGAAGAGACTGAAACCGTCTTCTCATTAAGAATAATCTTCAGAATGCATTGGAGAAACCATAAATGAGATGGTGACGGGCTCAGGATTAGAAGGTATGATTCAGCTGGATTGCTCTTTTGTGACCATGGGCTGAGTGGTTTCCTATGTGATAATTTTCTGCTTTTATCATCAGTATTCAGCATTTAACAGGAAAATGTATTGGATGCAGCAGCTGGGAAACCAGACTGACAATGTCATCACCCAACAGGAAATGTTAAAGAGGGGGATAGTCCCTTACTGACAAATGAGGCTTTCGCTCTATCTGACAGCACCATGGTCCCCTGCTAATGTGTCCTTTTCTGACTGATTCAAATATATTCCTTCCTACAGATTCTAAAAGAAATTAAGTATCTTGTCTGGATATTTATGATCCAAAATATACCGGAACTGGCCTATCTGGGATATTTACTGTACCTGGTGAGTAGCTCAGTAGAAGCTTTTCCAATTCGATGTTTACACTGGATTCAATTCAGGCCGTTGACAGTTGGGAGGATGCCACTGAATTTCAAGAGGACAGCTTCAGGATGGTGGATCCGAGATGGAGAGCGGACGCAGTTCTCATTTCAGAGTTTCTACAAATCAGGGGACTATGTGGAAAGCAACTCAGGAATGTCACTGCTGTCGGTTTTTGTGGACAAGACAGAGCAGTTGCTGTCAACGATAGTAGGAACTGCAGATGCTGGACAATCTGAGATAACAAGGCGAAGAGCTGGATGAACACAGCAGGCCAAGCAGCATCAGAGGAGCAGGTTCGCTGACGTTTTGGGTCTGAAGAAGGATCCAGATTGAAACGTCAGCGAACCTGCTCCTCTGATGCTGCTTAACCTGCTGCGTTCATCCAGCTCTGCACCTTGTTATCGCAGATTCTGTCAACTAATTTTAGGATCTGCTTCTGCCTAACAGTGTTAATCGACAGGGGCAGTGGGAAATGTGTAGCACGGAACGTGACATTAGAGATCCTGTCATTTGCAAGCAATCACCCCTGCCAACCATCACTTTAATCAGTTTTTATTTGGCTAGGCCACTACTCACTCTGAGTTTTGGCATTGGTTTTGAATCCTGTTAGTCCTAACAGGCCACTTGGCCAGCTGCGTCTGGGTGAAATATTCCCCTGTGTTACAGCCTTGGTGGTAAGAGTTAGCTTTAGGCCTTAGTGTAGTGTGGTGGTTATCTCTTTTACCTCACACACAAAAGGTCCCTGCTGCGAAACTGGACAGAAATAGCAATGCTTCTCATTATCTGGACTAGGTATGCTGTTACCGCTTGATAGAAGGCACTCACAGCCCTGGTGCAAAACCTTTAACTCTCTGATGGATGGGATCCTCATGCTCCTGGACTGAGAGACCAGTGTGCAATAACATCCCTGAACAGGTTGTTTAGAAAAATAGGTTAAGTAAAAAAAAAATTCACTTCTCTGAGGGATGAGGGATAGGGTCATTTTGTGGCACAGCGGTAGTGTTTTTCCAATCTCTCCTCAAAGCTAAAACACTCCAGACCAGGCAGCATCCTGGCAAACCATCTCTGCATCCTCTCCAAAGTATCCATGTCCTTCTTAGAGAGTCCAGTTGCTCAGTGGTTAGCACTGCTGCCTCACAGAACAAGGGACATGGGTTTAATTCCACCTATCTGTGTGGAGTTTGCACATTCTCCCTGTGTCTGCGTGGGTTTCTTCTCACAGTCCAAAGGTATGCACGCTAGGTGGATTGGCCATGCTAAATTGCCTAGAATGTCCAGGGATGTGCAGGCTAGGTGGGTTAGCCACAGGAAGTGCAGGGTTACAGGGATAAGGCAGTTGGGTGGGATGTTCCGCGGAGAGCTGGTGTGGACTTGATGAGTGAATGGCCTGCTTCCACGCTGAGGGGATTCTTTAATTAAATGATTCTGGTAGCGTTGTAACCAGAACTGCACACAATATTCCAAATATGGCCTAGTTAAAGTTTTGTACAGCTGTAATATAATTTGCCAAGTTTTATATTCAGTGCCCTGGCTGATGAAGGCGGGGTGCTGTATGCCTCTTGAACACCTTACCCAACAGAATTGCCACTTTCACAGATCTGTGGACCTGTGTACCCAGATCCCTCTGTATGTCAATGCTGCTTAGGGTTCTGCCATTTATTGTACAAATCAC
Organism: Stegostoma tigrinum; assembly: GCF_030684315.1. Classification (NCBI taxonomy): domain Eukaryota; kingdom Metazoa; phylum Chordata; class Chondrichthyes; order Orectolobiformes; family Stegostomatidae; genus Stegostoma; species Stegostoma tigrinum. Next base: position 11,718,234 of record NC_081381.1, on the reverse strand, counting down.
ACCTCAACTTGATCTTCCAAAATGCATCACCTTGCATTTGACCAAATTAAGCTCTATCTGCCATTACTGTGCCCAAATCTGCAATCTATTTACATCCTGCTGTATCTTTTCACAATCCTCCTCACTATCTGCAATTCCACCAATTTTTCAGGCATCTGCAAACTTACTATTCAGATCACCTACATTTTCGTCCAGATCATTTATAATATATTATAAACAACAAAGATCCCAGCACTGATCCCTGTGGAATGCCACTAGTTACTGATCTCCATTCTGAAAATCACCCTTCCACTGCTCCTCTCTGTCTTCTATGACCTAGCCAGTTCTGTTATCCATCTAACCAGCTCACCCTGGATCCTATGAGACTCTACCTTCTGTATCAGCCTGCCATGAGGTACCTTATCAAACGGCTTACTACAGTCTATAAAGACAATATCCACTGCCATTCCCTCATTAATTATTTTTGTCACTGAAATAACTCTATACAGGCTGGTATCCCTTCACCAACTCCTCCTTTATCTACATGTGAAGAGCCCTTGACGTAGATCCAGCTCCCTCGGAGCCAGCTCTCAGATGGAACAGGATGTCTGATCCTCCTGTTTATATCTGTCAGCCAGGGCTCCCTGATAGGACCAGGTTAATGGCCCCAATCAGGGATTTCATTTTCTATGAGATCGACCTGGCTGATCGCGTTTCAATCACTACTGTCACCTCTTCGAAAAACCCAATCGCATTGGTGAGGCATGATCTTCTTTGCATCAGCCCATGCTGCCTATCACTCACAAATCCAATCACTGTGAATAAACCCTGTCTCTCAGTATTTTCTCCAACAGTTGCCCCATCACTGACATCAGGCTCACCGCCCTGTAATTACCTGGAACATCTCTGTTCCCTCTTTAAACAAAGGAACAAACTGTCCATTCTCCAGTCCTCTGGAATCTCGCCTGAGGCCAAAGAGGATACAAAGATACCTATTAAGGCCCATGGCATCCTGGGGTAGATCCTGTCTGGCCCTTGGGACTTGTCGACCTTAATACATTTCAGGACACCCAACGCTTCCTCCTTCATTATGTTGACCTGCCTGAGAGTATTCACACACCTTTCCCCAACCTCAACGTCCCTCAAGTCCCTCTCTTTGGTAAGTACTGATGTAAAGCGCTCATTAAGGATCTCATCCATTTCCTCTGGTTCTACACATAACCTCCATCCTTTATCCTTGATTGGGCCTACCCTTTCCTTGACTACTCTCTTGCTCCTAATGTATGTGTAAAATGCCACAAGATTCTCCTTAACCCTTTCATTGCCCCTTTTGGCCCTCTTAACTCCCCATTTGACATCCGTCTACTTTCTCTGTATTCTTCAAGGACTTTTTTTTTAAGTTGCCTAGACTTTTCTTTTAACTAAGCTGATAATTTTGCCTCTCATCCAGGGTTCCAGAACCCTACCGTTCCTGACCTTCATTTTCATGGGAATATGCCTGTCCTGCACTCTAATCAACTGGTCCTTCTTAAAAGCCTCCCACATGTCAGATGTGGATTTACCCTCCCGCAGCTGCTCCCAATCCACATTCTCCAATTCTTGCCTAATTCAGGTATAATTGGCCTTGTCCCAATTTAACACCCTCACCCGAGGCCCACGCTTGTCCTTATCCAGAAGTATCTGAAAACCTATGGAATTATGGTCACTATTCCCAAAATGATCTCTCACTGAAACTTTGATCACCTGGCTGGGCTCATTTCCCAATACCAGGTCCCCCTCCTCATTTTGGAAAATGTGAGCTTAATGAAATAATTAGCCAATTCCACACGGTAAAATCTCTCCAGGAAATGCTATTAATTCAACTTCACTTTCTCTATTCTGTTATTCTGAAGGTGATCACCGAATGGGGATTAAATGGAACTTATGTTCTAGAAGCTGGTGCAGTGACTGGTGCTACTTTTTCTGTTGCCATCAAAGCTGTCCTCGGTTGGTCAATGATCAAGGTTTCCTGCTGTTTTGGACAGGGTCTACATGAAAGAAGTAAGTTGGCATCTTTCAAGCCTTCAAATGTTAATGAGGTGCTAGATAGCACCTTCCAAAGCTCTGCCACTCAGAAGGAAATGGGTAAACAGGAATGCTGTGTTCCCCTCCCTGCCACTCCCCATCATGACTTGGAAATATATCACTGTACCTACATTGTGGCTCGGTCAAAATCCTGTAACTCTATCTCTCTCTAACAGCGTAGTGGACATACCTATATCCCATAGACTACAGCACTACAAGGAGATTCAAGTTGACTTATTGCAAATAAGACGAGCTATAAAAGTCTTGCTGCAGGGAGGTGTTGAGATCGTACCTAGAGTACAGTTTTGATCTCCTTATTTAAGAAGGGTCAGACTTGCATTAGAAGCTGTTCATTGAATCCCTGCAATGTGGATGCAGGTTATTTAGCCCTCCGAAGGGCATCCCACCCAGACCCACCCCATCTCTGTAACCCTGCACTTCCCAGGGCTAACCCACCAAGCCTGCTTATCTTTGGACTGTGGGAGGAAACTGGAGGATATGGGGAGATCATGCAAACTCCATACACACAGTCGCCTAAGGGTGGAATCAAACCTGGGTCCTCGGCACTGAGAGGCAGCAGTGCTAACCACTGAGCCACCATGTTGCTGTGTTCACTTGGCTGATTGCTTGGATAAATGAATTGTTTTATGGGGGATGTTTGGGCCTGGATCCATTGGAGCTCAGGAGAATGAGAAATGATCTGATTGATAGATGTCCAAATCTGAGGGGAGCTTGACTGTGTAGACGATAAGAGGAGAGTTCCCCTTCTAGGGGAGTTTAGAATTTGGGAACATGATTTAAAAATAAGGGTCTCCCATTTAAGATGGCGATGAGGAGGAATGACTGTTCTCAGATGGCTGTTGATTTTTTTCGAATTCAATGCTCCAGAGAGCAGAGCAGGCTGTGTCATGGAATATAACCAAGGCCAAGTTAGACAACAAGGGAGTTAAGGGTTTTGAGGGGAAGGCAGGAAAGTTAAGGCCATAACTGGATCACCCACAATCCTATTCTGTCAGTACAGGCCTAGAGACCAAATGGCTAAACTGGCTCCCATATTTTTATGATCCTGAGATCTTAGGGGACTTACTACCTGTCTTATCAAGGACAACTAGGGAGGGGCAATAAATGCTGGCCAGCCAAGTGATGTCTACATTCCACAAACAAGTCAAAACATGGAAATGCCTGAACTGTACTGGTGCCAAGGCAGGGACAAGAGCCAAACTTGGTGCTGCTTTTTCCCAAGTATTTTATGCAAAGCTATTGGAATACTGGAGTTGTACTAAATTGCTCAAAAAGTGAGATGCTTGTGAGAGCAGCAGGTACTGCGAAGCATGACATGACTGCGTTAGCCATCTGAGACCAGTGTAGATGCTTCATATGCATGGCACACAACTCTCATGATTCTGGAACTTTCTATTCTTATGTATAGATCTGGTAAATATGTACTGTCTGTTCATGAGCCACTGTGAGTTTGAGAGAGGTCATTGCAATGTCATGTCTCTTAGTCTAGTGGTTTTGCTTCTGAGTTGGATATGAAGTGGTTGGAGATAGCTGTCTCCTTGTGGAAGCATTGATCCTGACCTTGGCACTTGGCTTTAGGGGGTCAAGGGGGAGGCCCTGTTCTCCTGTGGACCAGTAATGTTGATGTGCTTTGTGTGGTTTTGAAGAATTCTGGTGGTTTCAGCAGTAGGCCATTAGAGGGAGGCATTCTACAACTCCAACTTCAACTTGTGTTCAACCTGGAGCACCACCTAGAGGGACCAGTGATACCAGGATCTGTGTTGGACTGAAAAACCAAGCAGTTGGCAGATCATTCCCAGTCTGCTGGAAGATCATCATAGGATGAAACAGCTCCAGTGAGAGGCCTGTTAATAGGAATAATTTCTGGAAAATGTCTAGTTAAAATATTCAGAGATAATGGGAACTGCAGATGCTGGAGAATCCAAGATAATAAAGTGTGGAGCTGGATGAACACAGCAGGCCAAACAGCATCAGAGGAGCAGGAAGGCTGACGTTTCGGGCCTAGACCCTTCACCAGAGAAGGGTCTAGGCCCGAAACGTCAGCTTTTGTGCTCCTGAGATGCTGCTTGGCCTGCTGTGTTCATCCAGCTTCACACTTTATTATCTTGGTTAAAATATTCAGTTCCTTTGTGAGTAAATGATCCTGTGATTATGTTCACACAATCACAGAATTGTTATGGTGCGAAGGGAGGCCATTTGGTCCATTGTTCCTGCAACAGCTCTTCAAATGAGCATCATTGCCAATCTCCTGCTTTTCTTCATATCCTTGCTCATTATTTTCTCCAAGTAATCATCCAATTCCCTCTTGATTGCTTCATTCAAACCTGCCCCGTCCACATTTCCTGGCAGTGCCTTCCAGACCCGAATTATTCGCTGTGGGATAATGTTTTACCTCACATCACTGTTGCTTCTTTTGCACATCACTTTAAATCCGTGCCCTTTTGTCCTTGGAGACAAGCTGCTGCTGGAGACTGCGATAACAAGGTGTGGAGCCGAAGGAACACAGCAGGCCAGGCAGCATCAGAGGAGCAAGAAAGCTGACGTTTTGGGTCGGGACCCTTCTTCAGAAAAATGTTGTTCTTGTTCCTTTCATGAATTGGAGGAGCTTGTCCCCATTGAGAAGATTGACCCTTTAATTTTGGTCTTTGTGGGGATCTGTGGCTTTTCAGATGGATTGAAAACGGATTTGTCTTTCAAACTATTACTGAAGACCAAAGATCACTAAATACAGACTGACCCAATAAAAACCTACATCAAATAACATCATCTCGTAGACACTCATTACTAGAAATATTCTGTTTATTTTTAGGATTCTTTAGTCGATGTTTAACTTGGGGTTGATAATTTTCTTTAATTGGTGAGGAATGCTATGTCCAATTCTGGTCACCCAGTTATAGAAAGTATATTATTAAGCTGGAGAGGGTTGAGAAGAGATTTATCAGGACATTGCTTGGTATGGAAGATCTGAGGTATAAAGAAAGGCTGGATAGTCTGGGACTTTTTCACTGGAGCGTGGGAAGTTGCGAGGTGATTCTTCAGAAGTTGATAAAATATTGAGGGGTATAGATAGGGTTGATGGGAGTTGTCTTTTCCTTCAGATGGAGGTTTTCAAAACTAGGGGCACATTTTTAAGGTGAGAGTGGAGAGAATTAATAAAGACAATGGGGCAAGTTAATTACACAGAGGGTGGTTCATGTGTGGAATGAACCTTCTGAGGAAGTGGTGGATGTGGGTATAATCACAACATTTAAAAGACATTTGGATAAGTACATGAGTAGGAAAGGTTTGGAGGGATGTGGGCCAGGAGCAGGCAGGTGGGACTAGTTCAGTTTGGGTTCATGGTTGGCATGGACTGGTTGGGCCGAAGGGCCTGTTTCCGTGCCTGTGACTGTGACTGTAAATATGCTGTAACTGATTTCGTATCAAGTCGGAAGACATAGGAACTTGATGTTTTTGAACCAGAAAATAAACCTCTGGGTTTGAAGTTTCTCAGCTGTTTTAATGAGTTGATTAATGTGTTCAGGTGATATTTCTGAAAAAGGTGATCAGAGATTTCATCCAAACTCAATTTATTCTCCTACCTCTGAGTGTGCGAGTCAGTATTTCTAAGTTAATCTTCTGCGACGTGCTGTCATCATAATTGTTTCTGTGGAGCTGCCTTCTTGACTACAACTTGCTGGACCATTTCAGAGTTAGTCACATTGTGGTGGGTTCTTCAGTCATATGTAGGCCAGACCACATAAGGATGAGGTAGATTTCCTTCCCTAAAGCATATAAAGGAATCAGATGAATAAGACTCCCAGACATAGGAGAGAAGTGGCCCATTCAGTCCATCAAATCTACTCCACCATCAATAAGATCCTGGCCAATCTGGTAGCTTCAGGGTCACCGTTGTTGCTGTTTATTCCAGATTTTTAAAACTATTTAAATTTAACTTTCCCAATTGTCATAGAGGGATTTGAACTCATGTCTCTGGATCGATGAGCCCGTATCAACTCTGCCACTGTACCTCCTCTGGAAGAGACCACTAATGAAAAAATAGACGCTGCTTTAAACCTGGGACCATACAATAAGCTGCTTGCAGCTTACAAAGTCATCAAAGCTGACAATTTAAGTACAACAAGCTATCTTTTCTCAGCCGTATGTTGGTTTTGTTGAGTTTCTTGGCAGGTTTCTCTCTGTGAGGCTGAGCGGGATCTCTCAGCACCGATTACCCAACTCACCTCGGGCTGCCCCTATGGAACCCACGTCTGTACCTCCCAATTCCAGATCCAGCAGACCACCTGCAGCACCTGGAACTGCCTGGATAGCTTGGAATGGACCAGCATCCCCAGCACCGGCGCCATCTTTAAAAAGCCATTGAGCGCCGGGATCCGCTCTGTCAGTCCGGAGCTATCCTGCACAGTTGCTGACATTTGCCCCATGCACAGTGAAGGAGGAATAATTGATGCCCCAATGTGTGGGCAGGAACCTGGAGTTCTTGCTGGATGGGGGTTAGTACAGAGCAGGACATCCTCGGCCCAACAGAGGAGGCCCCAACACTAGACCAGTCTGGTTTGAGGCTACTCCTCTGGGTCAGTGCAGCCCCAGCATCTGGTGGACTGCCCAGTGCTATAGGAAGATGGTCAATGACCTTCTCCACTCCACCTGGGTAAGTGCCACCATCTTCTCTACGTTACATCACACTCTCTCCATCTCTGATACTATACCCACCTCCCATGCAGGCTTGCACTCTCCCACTCTCACTATTGCATGCAACATCTTCCCTCTCTCTCCCTCACCCACTCCATCCCCCCAGACTCATCCTGCCTGCTCTCTGTGCTGCCCACTCACTGCACCAATAGTAACAGCTGTGCCACTCACTTCCATCTCCCATAATACCCACCTCTGTCTCACTCCAGGAGGGAAACAGCCCCACAGTGGGTGCAGAAAGGGCCCAGATGGGCAGTGGGATGCCCAACATTCATCCCCTTACCCTTTATTTAGAGAGGATCCTGACTCTGCCCACCCCACGGGGCTGACTGGCAGTGTCCAAGCCTCTGGACTGGTCTCAGAGGCTGCCCTTGCCTTACTGTGCTGGCAGCACCTGGGTGAAGGCTACGCCCCTCACCCTGACTGAGTCCTGCTGAAAACCGAGACAAGCTTCTTGGCTTTGTGTCTGTGCTAAACAGCCCAGCGATACAGCAATACTGAGAGCCTGGTGTCTCTGGCTGAGGGGCAAGGCACAAAACAGCAAGGTAAGGCAGGGATGCTGTGGGTGGGCATCGGAGTAGGCTCAGAGTGAGTGAGGGCTCTGACAGGGAGTGAGGATCCCGGAGATACAGCCTGGGGCAGTCCCTGAGATGGGGGTGTGGGGGGGCCCAGAACGAGTTACTCTCCAGAGACGGATTTTTTTTTCACTTGTTATGTAAGTGCTGGCCCTGCACAGAACATTCTTGAGGCATGTTGAATTCCTGAATGAGTGTGGTCTCAATCTCCCTCACATTTCTGTGCTGTGGGAATCTCTGCAGTGCTGGCACCTTCCAAACATTTCTCAGTTTGTGTTAAAGCTTCGATCAGTGTTTGGGGAGGCAGGATCAATCACGGTGTTTCATCACGTGTCATATACCTCGTCTGTACACACAGGAAGGAATCAAAGCTGCCTCTCTCAGTCAGAAATTACCTTGAGCTTTTTACAGGGGAATCATTGCATGGCTGCATTAATCAGGGTGGTGATGGCCTAGTGGTGTTGTCGCTGGCTTGGTAATCCAGAATCACCAGTAATGTCCTGAGGACTCAGGTTCAATTCCTGCCACAGTAGACGTGGAAGTTGAAATCAATAAAACAAAATTCTGGAATTAAAAGTCTAATGATGACCATGAATCCATTGCTGATTGGTGGGGGGAAACCCATCTGGTTGGCTAATCTCCCTTCGGGGAAGGAAACCGCCATCCTTACCTGGTCTGGCCTATATGTGACTCCAGACCCACAGCAATGTGGTTGACTCTTAATTGTGTCCCCCGGGCAATTAGGGATGGGAAAGAAATGCTGGCTTGGCCAGCAATGACCGTGCTATGAATGAATAATAATAAAAGTCCTCATAATTACTGCTCATTCAAAACATTCCTAATTCTAATTATGTTTTTTCCTCCCCATTTTTCTCTTTTCTTTCCTAGTGTTTAGTCCCACAGAACCATTGCCCTAGGCCTGGATCATCTGCGAAGGTAAACATGACAGCTTCCTTTATCACTGATGTCCAACGCCAGGTTGTAGTCCAATGGGTTTTATTTGGAATCACATAAGTGTTTGGAGTGTAGCCCTGTGCTCAGAAAGCTTGTGTGATTCCAAATGAACCTGTTGGACTGTAACCTGGTGTTGTGTGATTTCTGACTTTGTCCACCCCAGTCCAACACTGGCACCTCCACATCATCATTGCCATCCCACACACTCTCATGGGGAATTTTTTTGGCTACACTGGGCACCTTTGGGCTCAGAGTTAACCATCAATAAAGATATCAATCTCATACTTTTTGCAAATGGCAGATAGAGGGGTAAATTCACTGATTTCACCCAATCAGGAGGAAGCAGGGATCAGGGCTGTAGGGATATAGTGCTATCTCTATTTAGTTTAGATCCTTACGGAGAAGATTTAATCAGTGAGATTACCTTATTTTATATTGTACTCCTGTAAATTTGCATGCTGAACTTGAAAATAGTAAATTATGAAATTAAATGTATTTAATGTATAGCAATATTGACTGGACTTTAAGTAATTACAGAGTTATTAAGGGACAAAAGGCCATTCAGCCTATCGGTTCAATACTAGCTCTCTGTAGAGTAATCTAGTCAGCCCCATTCTCTCACTCTATTCCCGTAGTCCTTCAGTTTATTTCTGTCAGGTGCTTGTCCAAATTTCTTTTGAAATCATCGTCTCAGCTCTCACCTCATACTTCTCTGTATTAAATTCCATTTGCCCCTTATCTGATAGCCTATCTGAGTGCTGCTGCAGTTAACATTATTTACAACCCTCCAAGTTTGCTATTATCAGAAACTTTTGAAATTGTCCGACTTTCAGGCCATTACCACTCACTGCGTCAAAATGGTTTTCCTCCAATCCTGTTCTGTATTCCGTGTCCAGAACCTTAAATCTGGGTCCCTCACACTTGTTACCATCAGACAACGAGAACAACTTGCTCTTGTCCATGTTGTTTAAAGCTATAAGCTTACTGACCTCCTTCAAATCTCACTCTATGGAGAACATCCATCTTCTCCAATAAACCTTGTACTAAATTGCTTTAACCCTGGTACCGCTCTGGTAAAACTCTTGCATATTTTCCCAAGGAGCTTCACATCCTTCCTAATGATTGGTGACTATGTCTGGATTCAGTACTCTAGTTGTGGCTTAACCAGGCCTCGCTAATGATTTAATGTAACATCTCTGCTTTTGTTCCAATCCTCTATTTGTGGAGCCAAGATCCCATTTGCTTTGCTAATGACTCAGTTAATATCTCTGCCACCTTCCGATCGATCCACTCCTCCCCCACAAGGTCCTTCTGTCCCTGCAAGCTGCTCACAGCTGTGCTATTCTGTCAGATATTTCTAATCAACCTGTTGGGTATTATTTCACACCTCTGGGGCAAGTGGGATTTGAATCCCATTTGAGCCTTTATTTTGATTCTAGATATTGCCCTAATCAACCGGTTTAGAACTATTATTAAACATTTTTGGAGCAGGCAAGACTTGAACCTGGGTCTCCTGGTTTGAAGGTAAGATCACTATCTTTACACCCCATTCAGACTATGTTGTCTGTCACTATTTCTCCTGCTAAAAAAGCATCACCTCACACTTCTCTGTATTAAAATCCATTTGCCCCTTATCTGATAGCCTACCTGAGTGCTGCTGCAGTTAACTGGTATCATCCACATTATTTACAACCCCCCAAGTTTGCTGTTATCAGAAAATTTTGAAATCCTTCTCTGAATTCCAGTATCCAAATTTTAAAAAAAAGCAAAGTGTAAAAGAAAAGCAGTCTGCGTACTGCTGACTGTTTGGGAACACCACTGTTTGCCTCTGTCATCTTATGGACTGAAGTAAACCATCCACTATTGACCTTGAGCCTTTTATTTTGATGCGTGCAGATACTTACATTTGTAGCCCATAAGCCTCCGTTTTGTGAGCCAACCTGCTTTGTAGCACTTTGTCAAATACTTCCTTAAAATCCATAAAGGAGACATCCACTGCACACTCTTCATCAACTTTCACCGTTACTTCATCAAAATATGCAACTGAACTTAGTCAAGTCGGTTTCAGTTCTGTGAAGGCAGTTATTTTTAAAGAAGTTGGGAAGTCATTTTGAACAGAGACCAAATTAGATTATTTCGAAGAAAGCATGTCATTCAGCTAAGTGTCGAGAAAAATAGTGTGAATTGCTGAAATGTGTTAGTGCTGAATTTACAATGGATAAACAGACAAGGGGGCACTAGTTTTGTTTTGATTTCAGTTCAGAAGAAGCAGGAGCTTAGTTCAGGAGAACAGTTTCCTCCCAGCAATAGAATCAGGTTTTAGATCTGGAGAGCAGTTTTCACCCTGGCAGAAAAGATTTAGTTGAGAAAGTCTCGAAACTGTGAGAAGTCGTATCAAAATTTCCAAATTGTCAGAACTGAAAGGAGGTTCAGACTTTCAAACTAGCTCACCATTTCAAGAAAGAGAACTGGAAAGAGTCAGTTAAGTAAGAAATTAAAAAGTTGAGATCAGAGTGATGGAGTCATACATGGAAACAGAGCTTTCGGTCCATCTCGGCCATGCCAACCAGGTTTCCCTTTTGTGAGTTCCCCTGCTATTTTATTCTTTTATTTTTGTTTTTACCAGTTTTATTCACCTCTCCATGTTGCTGGGCTATTATGGGCCTTTAGGTGAAGAGGTGAATGTGACGATGGGATTGAGCATGAGTCAATGTAGAGCTAGCTCTGAATTTGTTATGAAGGACCAAACACTGAAAAATTACTTACGTCTTTCTCAGGTTCTTCATCAATGCTGTAACTACCTAATGCCTTCACACTTTTTTTGAGTGACATTATCGAAAAGAGACGAAGAGTCTTCTAGACTTGAAACGTTAGCTTGCTGTCTCTCCATGGATACTGCCTGACCCGCTGTGATCTCCAGCATTTGTTAGTTTCAGTACAGATTGCAACATCATCAGTAATTTGCTCCGACACAAGCACAATGAATTTGGAGCAATATGTTTAGCAATAATGAACATATCTATTTTTATATCATAAAGTTTGTATAAAGCGCTAATTTCTGAAGCTGAAAATTTGAGAACTGGTATATAGTTTGTTGGAATAACTGAGTTATTATTGAATATATACATTTTGCATCTTATTTTGTATATAGTTTATCGGAATAACTGAGTTATTATTGAATATATACATTTTGCATCTTGTTTTGTTGATATATTCTAAGCTTTGATATGCATTGTACTGCACATATTGAACAGAATCAGGGTTGTCAAATTCAAACACTGTGATCACATTTGGAGTTATAATCAATTCATTCCAGTTAGAATTGGACATGGTTCAATTTATCGATTATGAAATTAATTAAGTGGAATTAGTTATTCTTTGTTAATAATTGAACCATGTTGTTATATGATAGCAGGACAGGTCAAGAAAACAAATGTCTCACACTTGCTGTATTCCTTATGTTCTTATGTTGCAGCCCAACAGGCACAATTGGAAATGGACTCTAAATATTGTCTTTGGAACTCCATGGGTTAACAGTGATACTAAATTATTGGACACAGTAATATTTATTTTCTAATATTGTAATGAATAGTTTGCTGTTTCCTGATGAATTATCATTGAATGATTATAGTTTCATTCAGTGCCTTTACTGGCTGCCTGCACTCACTTGGCTCAAGGTGAATGAGAGTGGAAACAGACTATGGGACACTGGATTTTCCAGGTGAATGGGACTGGGAACAGAAACAGGAGGATCCCAGAAATGGGTGCAGTGTCAGTTACAGGACTCCATGCTCAATGCTGGACATTTTGATAGAAATAGGTTCAAAACCTGACAAAGCTGTCCCATGAGACAAATAGGCAACTCAACTCCTGAACAGAGATAACAAGATAAGAAGGGTCTAGGCCCAAAACATCAGCTTTTGTGCTCTTAAGATGCTGCTTGGCCTGCTGTGTTCATCCAGCTCCACACTTTGTTATCTCAACTCCTAAACAGCCTTTTTGAAAGTGAATTTAGGAGGTTGACTGGGATTCTTAGTGGCGCTGAGGGTAAATTAACGACCTGAGATGGCAGGCCAAGAGTGTGCAACACTCCTTACAGGTCAATAGATCATCCACGCCTACCTGGCTGGAAGGTAGAGCTGAAAGCACACCCCCGTGGAGAGGCTATTACTTTGGGTCCAGCTTCCTTAAAAATTGTGTCACAGGTAGACAGGGTGGTTAAAAGGTGTTTAGCACACTCGCCTTCAATGCTCAGAGTTTGGGAGTTGGACATCATATTGCAGCTGTACGGGATGTTAGTGAGGCCACTTTTGGAGTACTGTGTATATGTGTGTGTATTTTTTTCCTTTATTCATGTACAGGATGTGGGTGTCACTGACTAGGCAGTATTTATTGGCCGTCTCTAATTGCCCAGAGGGCAGTTCATAGTCAACCACATTGCTGTGGGTCTGGAATCACATGTAGACCAGACCAGGTAAGGATGCCAGTTGCCTTCCCTGAAGGACATTAGTGAACCAGGTGGGGTTTTCCTGATAATCGGTAATGGATTCATGGTCATCATTAGATTTGTATTTCCAGATATCTTGTTGGATTCCAATTCCACTTTTTGTGTGTGTGTGTGTGTGTGTGTGTGTGTGTGTGTCTGTGTGTCTGTGTTAGCAGGGGAGTCATAAAGTCATGCAGCATGGAAACAGACTCTTCAGTTGAAGTGTGTACAGTTCTGGTCGCCCTGACATAGGAAGGATATTATTAAATTGGACAGGATGCAGGGAAGGTTTACCAGGATGTTATCAGGAATGAACGGTTTGAGTTATAAGGAGAGGCTGGATATGCTGGGACTTTTTTCACTGGAGTGTAGGAGGTTGAGGCGTGACTTTATAGAGGTTTATAAAATCATGAGGGGCATAGATAACATAGAACATTACAGCACAGTACAGGCCCTTCAGCCCTCGATGTTGTGTCGACCTGTCATACCGATCTCAAGCCCATCTAACCTACACTATTCCATGTACGTCCATATGCTTATCCAATGACGACTTAAATGTACCTAAAGTTGGCAAATCTACTACCGTTGTAGGCAAAGCGTTCCATTCCCTCACTACTCCCTGAGTAAAGAAACTACCTCTGACATCTGTCCTATATCTTTCATCCCTCAATTTAAAGCTATACCCCCTCGTGCTCGCCGTCACCATCCTAGAAAAAAGGCTCTCCCTATCCACCCTATCTAACCCTCTGATTATTTTATATGTTTCAATTAAGTCACCTCTCAACCTTCTTCTCTCTAATGAAAACAGCCTCAAGTCCCTCAGCCTTTCCTCGTAAGACCTTCCCTCCATACCAGGCAACATCCTAGTAAATCTCCTCTGCACCCTTTCCAAAGCTTCCACATCCTTCTTATATGCGGTGACCAGAACTGTACACAATACTCCAAGTGTGGCCGCACCAGAGTTTTGTACAGCTTCACCATAACCTCTTGGTTCCGGAACTCGATCCCTCTATTAATAAAAGCTAAAACACTGTATGCCTTCTTAACAGCCCTGTTTACACCCCATAAGATGAATAGGTCTTTTTCCTTGGGTGGGCAAGTTCAAAACTAGGGGACATATTTTTAAGATAACAAGGTGTAAAGCTGGATGAACACAGCAGGCCAAGCAACATCAGAGGAGCAGGAAAGCTGATGTTTCAGGCCTAGTTCCTACTATCTCTGGGTATATTTTTAAGGTGAGAGAGGAAAAGTTTAAAAGGGACCTTGAGGGTCACACAGAGGGTGCTCTGTGTCTGAAATGAACTGCCAGAGGAAGTGGTGGATGTAGATACAGGTACAACATTTAAAGGATATTTGGACAGGTACATGAATAGGAAAGGTTTAGAGGGATATGGGCCAAACACAGGGAAATGCGTCTAGTTTAGTTTGGGAAACGTGGTCAGCATGGACAAGTTGAACTGAAGGGTCTGTTTCTGTGCTGTATGACTCTGTGACTCGCCTGCTGAACCAAATAGACACACACTTTCACACTCACATGTATAGATACACACGCATGCACACACTGATAGGCACACACACTCACACAGTGACACCCTGACTGATTTTTCTGCTTTTTAATTGTATTGTGTTTAAAAGTCACCATAAGCGCACCTTTTTGATGGACAGTACTTGACTGGGTCCCACTCCTAGGAATAAGGGCCAATCACTGAGGCCTGGGATTAGGAGGAACCCTATCACTCAGATGGTGGTGAATCTTTGCAGTTCCTGACCCAGCGAGTTATGTCTGCTCCATTGCTGAATATGTTTAAGCCTCAAACACGTAGTTCTTTGGTCTCTTGGGAAGTCAAGAGATATGGTTACTGGCTGGGAAATTGGAGGTGAGGTAAAGGTCAAAAATGATCAGTGGCCTGAATGGCCTCCTCCTGCTCCCATTCCTTGTGTTCTTATTGAAGTCCCTCACAGATCCGCACCATCTCCTGCAGCCCCAGTGCACCTCTGAAACTGGAAGATTCAACAGGTCACTGCTCCTTTCTGTTACTGCATGCAGAATGTACACCTGGGCCAAACCTTAATGTTGAGACACTGCACGTGCACTGTTCTGATAAGGCTGAGGTCGCAGCAGTGTTGTGGAGGTTGGGGTGAGTGGAGGCAGCAGGGTTGAGCAATTGGGGAAGACAGAAACCTTTAAAGGGCTACAAGTTCTCCTCGCATGGAGACACAAGGCCTTCTTTCTGAGGACAGTCTGTGTCTGTGTGGAGCGGCACGGTGGCTCACTGGTTGGCACTGCTGCCTCACAGCACCAGGGGCGTGGGTTCAGTTCCAGCCTTGGGTGAGACTGTGTGTGGAGTTTGCACATTCTCCTCGTGTGTGCGTGCATTTCCTCCAGATGTTCCAGTTTCCCCCCACAGTCTAAAGATATGTAGGTTGGGTAGATTGGGACATGCAGGGTTACAGGGGATAGGGTAGTGGGGTGTGCCTCAGTGGGATTGCACTTTGGAGCATCAATGATGACTTGATGGGCCAATAGCCTGTTTCCACACTGTAGGGATTCCATGACTGAACAATGGAACCAATGCTGTTGTATGCATTATGGTCTCTCCTAGGGCTAGCATGGGAATGGTGGCTGGAATTTTTGAGATAGGATTGGAAAGGAAAGCTCTTACAGCTAAGGAAGGCTTACCTGGTAAGGTCAGGAAATTCCCGTTTCTCTGAGTAATGGCATTGAGGCATTCGGTTGTATTGATGATGTCATTTGGATTTTACTTCCTTTTGTCAATAATTAATGTCTTGATCAAGAATTGAATTTGTGTGCTACTTACAACAAGAAATCACTGAACTTTTAGTTTTTGTGATTGAGGTGAATTGATCAAGTGTTTAGAAAAGGAGAGCAATGACAGCAGATATGGACTGTACAGAATTGTTAGAGCTCTGTTACATCAACATCATGTTCACTGTTACTTGGTTCATGACATCTAACTCAACAGAAAGATTCCAAATGTTTAACAGTTGCATTCACCTTATTACAAATAAATTACTATTTTAAGGCATCAAGTGACTGATGCAAAGAGAGTGACAGAAAAGGGTGACAGTCACACTCGAGCTCCCGAGCGTGTGTTTGGCATGTTCCTCATTGTGTTGTGCTGGCCCATTCTGGTACAGGTTAATGTTGGTCCTGCGTTCTCCCCTTGGTATTGTCAACGTTGTGTCTGTAACACACCCGAACTATTCGATATCACTGAAAAAGACACCTTGGGGTAGATAACTTGAAGCACCGTACAGGAGTAAATTTCAGTTTGGTTTTGGATCCAGTGTCAGATTCATTCTCTCAGCTGAGAAATGGCTGAATGAGAGATGTTTCCAGTCAGTCCCACTCCCAATGCCCTCTTCCCCTTGTCAATCCCTTCCCTTCAGAAGCGTGTCCAGTCATCTCCTGGAAACCACAATTAACCCAGCTGCCACCACTTCTTGGGTATTCTAGATGCTGCTCACTCGCTGGGTAAATGTTACTCATCATCCTTCCAGTATTTCTATTGCCAATCACCTTAAATTGATATCCTATCATCTTCTACCTTTCCACCGATGTTTCTCTCTCTGTCCAGGCCCCTCATTAGTTTGAACAAATCTACCAAGTGTCCTCGGGTTTCTCGCTGTGAACTGAAACCCCTCATTCCTCAGAAGGGGAGGGGGGTGTTGCTCAGAGCAATTGCCCAGAAAGTAAACCATGCTTTTGGGGGAGGGTGAGACGACATGGAACCTCACTGCAAAGACACATGGAGATAACCCCTGGGAGTCAACCTTGTGACTGGCTGCATCACTAGCTGATGAGGCATCGAACAATGGATTGTTTGTAAGGCCCTGCTCCTGGTGTGGAACCTCACTGCAAGGTCACGAACACAGTTTCGAGAAAGGGTCACCCAACCCGAAACGTTAACTCTGCTTCCTCTCCACAGGTGCCAGACCTGCTGAGCTTTTCCAGCAATTTCTGTGTTTTTTCTGAGAAACACAGTAAAATAGTTCTGGAGGATTTTCAGTTTAAGGAGGCTGTGGTCTTGGGGTCACACATAAAACTATCCTCCACAAAGGGGATTCCTGACCCAGTCCAAATCATTTCCTGCACTTATTGCAAGGTATAAATGTTCAAAGCAAATGTAGCACATAAGGATTAAACTGCAATAAGAACTGTTCTAGTTTTTGGTGTTGATTGAAAGTGTTAGTATGATATTGGGACCTGGATTTGAGTAAAGTTCAGCTCAGCACTTAATAAACTCATTGAAATGCTTTGCCTAACCACTTTGTAAACGAATGCACTGATTGTAACTTTACACCAGAATTATTTTTAAAATAAAGTGTTTTTTTTCCAGGGACAGTGGTGAATGCAATATTGTCTCAAGTATTTGCATGTGAAAGCCTTATCGCAGCTTTTTATTTGGGGATGACATGATTGGTTCAGATGTGGCTGCAAGAAAAGATCGATATGGGTTTCAGTGTTGGTTACACAATGATGTTTACAAGAACAATAACAACTTGCATTTGTGTAGCCACCTGTGACATTGAACAAAATGTTGGAAGGTGCCTTTCAGGGATGTAATGAGATAAAAGATCCAGAAGACAGTTCAGGACATGTGATCAAATGTTAGTTAAGGTGGCAGGTTTAAAGGAACACATTAACAGGGGAAGAAAGTGGTGCAGAGTTGGAAGAATATTGTACAAAGCTAAGCCACTGCCCCCTTGTGGTGGGATGAAAAGAGAGCAGGGTGCTTAAGTCCTAAATTAGACAAACCCCACAGATACCCTCCAACAATGTGGGACGAAAGTTGCTAATCCAAACTGATGATAAACTGGGAGTTAGGTGAACGCGTTTTCCTTTGTCAACGTGACAGAATAGGTATTTTGAATATTTAACCAATATGGTATGAAGAGAAAACATGATGCAGCCTTGTAGAACTTAAATCCTAACTAGGTAAACTTTTACAGCATAAACATGACATTTGGCTGAACGCGTACATGCTGGTGTATATGATGCACACAAACCTCCTCTACAAATATATCCTTCTATTCACTTTCTCCCTTACGTACATCATCATTAACTCCCCTTGGAGGCAAACAATCTTTGAACCACAGATTCTCCATAAAATAACAACACTTGCCAGGAATTTCCTCAATTCTTCTGATCAATTACTGTCAGACAGCTCTCCTATATTCCAAATTCAACTTCCATCTGGTAAACAGTTTGGATCAACAGTCTTCTGACCAGAGGTGAGTGTAACACATTCATTCTCAGGATGTGGATGGTATTAGCAAGGTCAATATCAAGAATTGTGTTAACTGAGCCAAGCAGACATACAATTTATAAAGAATAAAAAACACAATTGTATGCTAAACTTATAATGTAGTCCTTCCTGCTTCTTCCTGATCTTATTCATATGATTTATACAGGTCATTTTTATAAGTGATAAACTTCACACAATTGGACATATTCCATACACTCACATGAACTCAGGTCTCTAGAGATGTCTGCAGTGTTCTTCCAGTATGCATCCTGTCCATTTGTTCTTCATTCATTTCATGTTTAATCAATGAATTTACAGTTCAGGGTCATTTACAGGCACACAATATCCCAGGTACAAAAAAGCAATGAGGCCAGGGGAGATACATAACAAGAAAATTATCTCCTTACTTCAATGAAATTGTAATGTGTACAAATAAAGCATTTTCAGAGATTTGTTGCAAGATGGAACGTCCCAGTCACAATAACTAAACCAATTTCACCCAACGGAATCTGATGTTTGCAAAGGTCTGAAGGTTGGAAGGCCCTGAATCAAATTGCCTTTGGCTACTTTGCTATTCTTGAGAGTTACAATAAAGAGCATTTGGATTTATTTCTAAAATTTTTGTTTTATGTTAAATTTATTGCATTTCTTCAGATGGAGGGTTAATGTAGTTGGAGGCTAACAGGTAAAACTTTTTGGGTATTGATGTCACATCAAATGAACTCAGTAAACATGGACCAATTAGTGTGGGACATGAACTTGGGTCAGTAATCTGGAAATCTGTTTGATTTAGATTTGAGGTATGGAAGGAAAAGCAACTTTGCATCAATGTTGGTGAGAGCAGAAATATTCCTCTGGCCATTAACACGCTGCCCAAGGTCACACATTTAGCCCATTTTGGCTTTAGCAACAATCTGCCTGAGTTCCGCCATTCCACTTTCCTATGTCCAGAAAGACCTTGTATTCAGGTAATAATATTCATGTCCTCATTTTCAATTACTTCACAATGAATAAATTATGTTTGTTGTTTAATCACTGTTGTGAGCAAACACCATTTATACGCAGGCGGATCCCATCACCAGCAACAGGACATGTGACCAGTTATTGCGTCACCATTGGCTGACAGTTGTCCTGGAGACTGGGAAATTCCTTGCTCTTCTTCAGTTTGAGGGATGGAATCTTTGGGTTTAGCTTGGTACTGTCACTTTTTCATGTCACCCCTCAATGATGGCACCCCAGCCTCTACAGCAAACTCTCCCTCTGCTTTCAAAATACAAGAGCCAACATTGAGTTAAACCCATACACTCCATTTTACTTTCTCATATATTTATCTGAGTTAGTTTTACAGTCTGATTTGGATTCTTGTTTCTGACTTCAAATTCTGGATGGGAATCTTGGGTTTTTTTGTACAAAAAAATGCTTACTTTCTCCATTCGGCATAGCAATAATCTTGACTTTATTCCCTTCAGTTATTGACTCATAGGCCAATGAAACAGTTTCCCAATAGTTCCTTTATTATATAAAACTCTTCAATAAATTTGAAATTCCAGGTCAGTTCTCCTCTTTACCTTCTAATGAAAAAGAATATCTGGTTACTCTTCATAAATACAGTCTCTCACCTCTGGTATCATAATATTTTAGTGTTGCCAACCATAACGCCCACAGCCTTTTACGTTTGGATTGTGGACCAAAATTGGGATAGGTACCACTTTAAATGGAGGAGACTGTGGATGGAGATGATGCAGCTTTAAGGCAAGTTGC
The DNA here is from genome assembly GCF_030684315.1 of Stegostoma tigrinum. Taxonomy (NCBI): domain Eukaryota; kingdom Metazoa; phylum Chordata; class Chondrichthyes; order Orectolobiformes; family Stegostomatidae; genus Stegostoma; species Stegostoma tigrinum. The sequence goes on along the minus strand of NC_081381.1, from coordinate 11,698,432 downwards.
TGGAACTCATTGTGGGTTGTGTTTACACTGTTGCTTTGTTCAAGCAGTGAAGGAAGATTCTGGAGAGCCATCAGCAGCCTGGCTGGGGATTCAGGGCAGCTTTACCCAGAGACAGGCTGTTGATTGGTTAATCAGGACCAGTTGTGGGGGTCAGGAGTCATCAGCATGACAACAAGTCTCTGATTGGCTCCTGGGCAGGTAGATAGTCTGTGTGTGCTGTAGCAGAAAGCCTGTTGACTCCATAAGGCAGCACCGCACTCTTCCTTCAGGGAAGTAACGAAGATTTGAAAGGTAGCTAGCTCTCTATTCTCTCTCACCATCTTCCTGGAAGCTGCTGCCTTTAACCAGGGACTGAACAATGAGTGACTAAACTCACCCTGTGACTGCAATAAAGAGCTGAGAGGATTTGGAAAGAACATGAAGAAGATTGGAGATTGGAATAAGCAAAAGGACACCTCATTGAATCCTGTGGACTGGTGCTATTGAACTGTGCTCCCCTGATATATTTTCTCCATTCATAACACCAATAGTTTTTATTTGTCTATGCATGTCTGCATGTGTGTGTAGGGGGAGTTACACATTGATGATTTAAATTTTATTTGCTGAGTGTAGAATGGATTCAGTCATTCAGCAGCGGGAGTCCGGGAGAGAGGGCGAGGGCAGCCTGGGAAGGTAAGCTTTAGTTGTAAAAGTCTTACCTAGCGCGGCTTCGGCCTTCAGTTGTTCAGCACTGGAAGGGTCCCAGAGCAGGCATGAGTGGTCCTTCAGAGAATGAGAAGGCCAATTTAATAACTGAGAATGACGAAATAGCCGAGGCATTAAACAGTTATTTCATGTCAGCCTTCACAGTGGAAGACACAAATAACATGCCGAAAACTGATGGCAAGAAGGTTATAGCAGGTGAGGCCCTAGAAACTACCATTATCACTAAAGGAGGCAGTGCTGGGCAAGCTAATGGGGCCAAAGGTAGACAAGTCTCCTGGCCCTGATGAAATGCATCTCAGGGTACGAAAAGAGGTGATGGGGGAAATTGCAAATGCACTAGTAATTATTTACCAAAATTCACTGGACTCTGGGGTGGTTCCCACAGATTGGAAAACAGCCAATGTGACGCCAATGTTTAAAAAAGCAAGTAGACAAAAAGTAGGTAATTATAGGCCAGTTAGTTTAACTTCGGTAGTGGGGAACATGCTTGAATCTATCATTAAGGAAGAAATAGCAAGACATCTGGATATAAATTGTCCCATTGGAAACACCCAGCATGGGTTCATGAAGGGTAGGTCATGTTTAACTAATTTGGTGGAATTCTTTGAGGACATTACTCACATGGTGGACAATGGGGAACCTGTGGATGTGGTGTATCTGGATTCCCAGAAGGCATTCGACAAGGTGCCACACCAAAGGCTGCTACATAAGATAAAGTTGCACGGTATTACAGGTAATGTATTGGCATGGATAGAGGATTGGTTGACTAGTAGAAAGCAAAGAGTAGGGGTAAATGATAATAAAATGTGAGGCTGGATGAACACAGCAGGCCAAGCAGCATCTCAGGAGCACAAAAGCTGACGTTTCGGGCCTAGACCCTTCATCAGAGAGGGGGATGGGGAGAGGGAACTGGAATAAATAGGGAGAGAGGGGGAGGCGGACCGAAGATGGAGAGTAAAGAAGATAGGTGGAGAGAGTATAGGTGGGGAGGTAGGGAGGGGATAGGTCAGTCCAGGGAAGACGGACAGGTCAAGGAGGTGGGATGAGGTTAGTAGGTAGCTGGGGGTGCGGCTTGGGGTGGGAGGAAGGGATGGATGAGAGGAAGAACCGGTTAGGGAGGCAGAGACAGGTTGGACTGGTTTTGGGATGCAGTGGGTGGGGGGGAAGAGCTGGGCTGGTTGTGTGGTGCAGTGGGGGGAGGGGGCGAACTGGGCTGGTTTTGGGATGTGGTGGGGGAAGGGGAGATTTTGAAACTGGTGAAGTCCACATTGATACCATATGGCTGCAGGGTTCCCAAGCGGTATATGAGTTGCTGTTCCTGCAACCTTCGGGTGGCATCATTGTGGCACTGCAGGAGGCCCATGATGGACATGTCATATAGAGAATGGGAGGGGGAGTGGAAATGGTTTGCTACTGGGAGGTGCAGTTGTTTGTTGCGAACTGAGCGGAGGTGTTCTGCAAAGCGGTCCCCAAGCCTCCGCTTGGTTTCCCCAATGTAGAGGAAGCCGCACCGGGTACAGTGGATGTAGTATACCACATTGGCAGATGTGCAGGTGAACCTCTGCTTAATGTGGAATGTCATCTTGGGGCCTGGGATAGGGGTGAGGGAGGAGGTGTGGTGACAAGTGTAGCATTTCCTGCGGTTGCAGGGGAAGGTGCCGGGTGTGGTGGGGTTGGAGGGCAGTGTGGAGCGAACAAGGGAGTCACGGAGAGAGTGGTCTCTCCGGAAAGCAGACAGGGGAGGGGATGGAAAAATGTCTTGGGTGGTGGGGTCGGATTGTAAATGGCGGAAGTGTCAGAGGATGATGCGTTGTATCCGGAGGTTGGTAGGGTGGTGTGTGAGAACGAGGGGGATCCTCTTAGGGTGGTTGTGGCGGGGGAGGGGTGTGAGGGATGTGTTGCGGGAAATACGGGAGACGCGGTCAAGGGCGTTCTCGATCACTGTGGGGGGAAAGTTGCGGTCCTTAAAGAACTTGGACATCTGGGATGTGCGGGAGTGGAATGTCTTATCGTGGGAGCAGATGCGGCGGAGGCGGAGGAATTGGGAATAGGGGATGGAATTTTTGCAGGAGGGTGGGTGGGAGGAGGTGCATTCTAGGTAGCTGTGGGAATCGGTGGGCTTGAAATGGACATCAGTTACAAACTGGTTGCCTGAGATGGAGACTGAGAGGTCCAGGAAGGTGAGGGATGTGCTGGAGATGGCCCAGGTGAACTGAAGGTTGGGGTGGAAGGTGTTGGTGAAGTGGATGAACTGTTCGAGCTCCTCTGGGGAGCAAGAGACGGCGCCGATACAGTCATCAATGTACCGGAGGAAGAGGTGGGGTTTGGGGCCTGTGTAGGTGCGGAAGAGGGACTGTTCCACGTAACCTACAAAGAGGCAGGCATAGCTGGGGCCCATGCGGGTGCCCATGGCCACCCCCTTAGTCTGTAGGAAGTGGGAGGAGTCAAAAGAGAAGTTGTTGAGTGTGAGGACGAGTTCAGCTAGGCGGATGAGAGTGTCGGTGGAGGGGCACTGGTCGGGCCTGCGGGACAGGAAGAAGCGGAGGGCCTTGAGGCCATCTCCATGCGGAATGCAGGTGTACAGGGACTGGACGTCCATGGTGAATATGAGGTGTTGGGGGCCAGGGAATTGAAAGATGGGTGTTTTTCTGGAGGGCGGTCAGTGGCTAGTGGTGTGCCTCAGGGATCAGTGTTGGGACTGCAATTGTTTACAATTTACATAGATGATTTGGAGTTGGGGACTAAGTGTGGTGTGTCAAAATTTGCAGATGACACGAAGTTGAGTGGTAGAACAAAGTGTGCAGAAGACACAAAGTCTGCAGAGGGATATAGATAGTCTAAGTGAGTGGGCAAAGTTCTGGCAGACGGAGTACAATGTTGATAAGTGTGAGGCCATCCATTTTGGTAGGAATAACAGCAAAATGGACTGTGTTTAAATGGTAAAAAATTGCAGCACGCTGCTGTGCAGAGGGACTTGGGTGTCCTTGTGCATGAATCACTAAAAGTAGGATTGCAGGTACAGCAGGTAATTAAAAAGGCAAATGGAATTCTGTCTGTCATTGCTCGAGGGATAGAGTTTAAAAACAGGGAGGCCATGCTGCAGCTGTATAGGGTCCTGGTGAGGCCGCACCTGGAGTACTGTGTGCAGTTTTGGTCTCCTTACTCGAGAAGGGATATACTGGCACTGGACGGGGTGCAGAGGAGATTCACTTGGTTGATTCCAGAGTTGAGAGGGTTGGATTATGAGGAGAGACTGAGTAGACTGGGATTATACTCATTGGAATTCAGAAGAATGAGGGGAGATCTTATAGAAACAAATAAGATTATGAAGGGAATAGACAAGGTGGAGGCAGGGAGGTTGTTTCTGCTAGCAGGTGAAACTAGGACTAGAGGGCATCACTTCAAAGTAAAGGGAAGCAGATGTAGGACTGAGGTTGGGGGAACTTCTTCACCCAAAGGGTTATGAATCTGTGAAATTCCCTGCTCAGTGAAGCAGTTGAAGCTACCTCGCTGAATGTATTTAAGGTAAGGCTCAATAAATTTTTGAACAGTAAAGCAATTAAGGGTGATGGTGAGTGGGCGAGTAAGTGGAGCTGAGTCTCAAAAAGATCAGCCATGATCTTATTAAATGGTGGGGCAGTCTCCAGGGGCCGGATGGCCTACTCCTGCTCCTAGTTCTTATTTTCTGATTTGTAATAAATAGTTTTGTGTTGAGCACAGAAATCTGGTCAATGGTTTATGTTAAACTGAATTAATCAGACAGGAAAATTGAGGAATAAAAACAGAAAATGCTGGAGAAACCCAGCAAGACTCGTGGGATCTGTGGAGAGAGAAACAGAGTTAATGCTTTGAGTCTGATATAATTCTGATTCTGGACTCAAAACAATAACTCTGTTTCTCTCTCCACAGATGCATGCTAGACTTATGGAGTTTCTCAATACTTTCTGTTTTTATTTCAGATTTCCAGCATTGGCAGTTATTTTGCTTTTATTAGGGAAACTGAGAACTTTGAGTAATTTGATTAAGTCTACAGTTTTTGACCCTGGGAGTAGGGAGGGTCAAGGGTCAGGGCACTTTCTCAAGTGGAGCTTGAATCAGCTTGGGCTGAATGGGTTCTTGGAGGTTTTATCACATGATCTCCTCTCTCCAAATGCCCTGCCACCCCCCCCCGGGCAACCCTGCCATTGGACACCTGACCAATCCACAACTGTTACATCTTTCTAAGCCAATTGCAAAGCGAAAGACTGTTTTACTCAGCTCTGCCTTACCCTCCTGAAGTGGGGTTCATTTACTGAACAGATGTCGTCGCAGAAAAGTGCAATCTCTGTTAGTGGTGGGGTCAGTGGAGGGGCAGCACTCAGTTCCACTCTGTCCAAACTTAGGATGGTTCTCTGGTACAGCTGTGTCCCACAGAGGACCCCTTTTAATTTATTCATTCATGGGATGTAGGCATCTCTGCCCAGGCAGTATTTATTGTCCATCCCTAATTGCCCAGAGGGCAGTTAAGCATCAACCACATTGCTGTGGGTATGGAGTCACATGTAGGCCAGACCAGGTAAGGATGGCAGTTTCCTTCCCTAAAGGACATTAGTGAACCAGGTGGGTTTTTCCTGATAATCGGTAATGGATTCATAGTCATTATTAGGTTCTGAATTCCTGACTATTTTTAATCTGAAGATGGGAGCTATTCAGCCCATGGGTAGGACAATCTTCTGTGGCACCTTTCCTCAGCAGCCCTCATAGCCGGGTTCTTTCCTATTTACACAGCATGTTCCCACTGGTTACTGCCAGCATTATGGGCCTGTGGTTATTGTCCTGAGAAGCACATTCTCCATCCCAAACAGCCCAAATCCTCACATGTCCGTCTGGCCAATGGGCAGAGGGAGAACAGTACAAATTCAATTCAGCCCTTACAGCCTTCTGATCGAGGGATTCAAGGGTCTCTTCCCCACCCCCACACTCCTGGTCTAATTTCATTCCCCCAGTGAAGTGGGTGTGTGTGTATAATGTTTGTGTGTGTGTGGATGTAGGGCAGGGTGTTGGGATAGTGGGTCAGTGTGAGGGAGCATCTGTGACACGGTGTGTGTGTGTGTGTGTGTGTGTGTTTCAGTCTCTAGCTGGGCTATTATTACATGCCCCTCGGGTTGCCGTTGAAGGCGGCAGTGGTCCATTTGTTTGTCCATCTGTCATTGTGAGTCAGTGCCTGTGACAGATGGTGTGTATATGAGAGTGAGGATGTGTATGCGTGTGTGTGTGTTGGGGGCTGGTGAGTCAGTGTCTATGACAGAGGGTGTGCGCGCGTGTGTGTGTTAGGGGTAGTGAGTCAGTGTCTGTGACAGAGGGTGTGTATATGAGAGTAAGGGTGGATGTGTTTGTGTGTGTGTGTGTGTGTGTGTGTATGTGTGTGTGGGGGGGCGGGCATGTGTGGGTGTGGGGTAGTGAGTCAGTGTGAGGGCATATCTGCGACAGACAGTGTGTATATGAGAGTTTGTGTGTGGGGGAGAGGGGTGGGTGGGTGGGTGGGTAGTGAGTCAGTGTGAGGGCGTATCTGTGACAGAGGGTGTGTATATGTGTGTGTGTGTGTGTGTCTGTGTGGGGGGGAGGGTAGTGATTCAGTGTGAGGGAGTATCTGTGACAGAGGGTGTGCACATGAGAGTGAGGGTGTATGTGTATGTGTGGGGGATGTGTGTATGTGTGGGGGATGTGTGTGTGTGCTGGGCAGTGGTGGGTAGTAAGTCAGTGTGAGGGAGTCTGTGACAGAGGGCGTGACCATCAGTAAGAGCCAGGATTTAGATCCATTGTCGAAGTCAAAAGATTTTGTTTGTGCCCTCCCTTTCCAACGCAGGGAACTCCAGCATCAGCTTTCTGTTCATCGTGGGCACACAAAACGTGGGCAAGCAGACTGGGAACAAATCCCAGCTTAGGGAAATCACTTTCTCTCCAACAGGACCTTGTTAATGTGAACAAGCAAAGGCAAAGTAACTTGAGGACTTCCTTGTAAATCTGATACTGATTATTGCCAATTGTTTGAGAGGCTGGATATATGCCAAATATGTAACACAGCAATGAAAAGTTTGACCTGTTTCCTTTTTGATTATTTGTTTATTTGATATGAGGAATGCGGCATTTAGAAAGTATCTATCGCCTGTCTGTAGTTTCCTTGGAGCTGCCTTCTTGAACCACTACATTCCTGAGCACAGAAACCCCACAATGCCCGTTGGGAGGGAATTCCAGGATATTGACCCAATGACAGTAAAGGGACAGCGATATATTTCTAAGGCAGACAGTGAGGGGTTTGGAGGGGAACTTGCAGGGGTGGTGTTCCTAGGTACCTGCTGCCCTTGTCCTTCTAGAAGGTAGAGGTCATGGCTTTGGAAGGTGCTGTTCGAGAATCTTTAGTGATTTGCTGCAAAACACCTCTTGTAGATAGTACACACAGCTGCTACTGAGCGTTAGTGTGGGATGTTTGTGGATGTGATAGCCAATCAGGAAGGCTGCTGGGCTTTGAATCGTATCCAGCTTTTTTCGAGCATTGAAGCTGCACTGATCCAGGCAAGTGGGGAGTATTCTATCACACTCCTGAGTTAATAATTTAATGCATTAGTGAAAGGTGAAGTTCCTTTGCTGTTCTTCCTCCCTTTGGTTCATTAATCCCTGCAGCCCTCTTACAAGTAACCCAATGGGATAATGAAGAAACCTTGAGTTGTGGGGGGTGGGGGGGTGGGGGGTGGTTGAGAAGGGAAGCTCAGCAATTGAGAGAAGTCACAGCAGGGCAGTAGGGCTCAGTAAGTTGGACACTCCCTTTATACATGAGGCAGTGAGGAACTAGATTCTGGTTTAATGCTGAATTCCTTCCCCACTGGAGTTAGTGGATAATGACATTCTCTGCAGTCCAGAAATTGTAGGAATGCAATGTTGAGAGCAGTTCAGCACAGGAAGAAGACACTGCCCCCAACCCCAAACCATCCACTGGTACTGTTTAACTTTCCCTGTAATGATGGCATCTGCCTGACCCGTTCACATCGGGGTAATTTGCCACTGGTCAGGCGCTGCCAGAAATGAACACGGTGTTGTCTCCCCAAAATGGTCCAGTGGGGAAGCTGAGTTTATTGGATTCTGGTGCCTCTAAAGGCTTACAGGAGACAGACAGCCACCTGCAAGACAGGTCTGGCTTAAGTCACTGCCTACTTAACACAGGCAGACAGTTCATTCTGCAACCACCCTGATGCTCCTGAACTAAATCTGTCACCAGCAGATGAGCCACAGAAGCTGAATTGGATCTGGTCTGATATTAATTGTTTCTAATTCTGACCCTGACACACACAAAAGAGCACTTCACAAAACCTGCTGCAGCAAATGCTCGCACTTGTAAATTCATTCAGTGCCTCCACATCACAAAATGACAACGGAGTTCCCTGGACCACACAGGGCCCCTACAGACCTGTCACAAAAACGGTAAGAAGGTGCTGGCAGCATTAGGTAACAAAAAGCCTGCAGCTTTCTGAGATTAACTGGAGCACAGTAAGAATATCTGTTAATAATTTATTATAATGTAACACTAACATCACCAATCACATCCTACGTGGCGCAGGGTATATATACACACACACACACACACACACACACACGAGTGAGAGAGCGAGGGTGAGGGTGAGTTGGGAGTGTCTGTGATAGAGGATGTGATCATCAGTAAGAGGTGGCAGGTGGTGGTACTTCCTCTGGACTAGTTACCCAGAAAGCCAAGGCTAGTGTTCTGAGAATGTGGATTCAAATCCCACAGTGGCAGATGGCGACACTTGAATTCAACAAAAATAAAAATTGAAATTAAAGGTGGTTCATTTACCAGTGGTTCTTTAACTGTCAAGCAAGTCCCACCCACCTTCACTAATGCTCTGCAAGGAAGTGACGTGACTATTTCTAAACAGTCCCCTTACATGTAACTCCAGACTCGTAAACTCAAATACCCAGAAGGCAGTTAGGGGTGGGTAATAAAGTGAACAAGTAAAGGGTCTGAAGAGAAGAATGAATAACTTGTATTACTCGAGATTTGTTTATGAAAGAACAGAATGATTTATATAATGGTAAGAAAAAAAGTGTTTTCAAAACTTGCAATCATCATCTGAGAGGCAGAAGCTGAGATGCAACAGACTGAGTAGAGACCATGTGGTTCAGACAGAATCCAGAGCCTCAATGACAGTATATCACCCATGGGTGCTTCAGTATAAATAATCAAATTACCAGTGACGTGTGAGCTTCAGCAGATAAGCTTGTGAGGCCATTGGTCTGGACAGTGTAACCTCCAATCACATTATCTATCCCACTCACTCGAATAATTGCTGCCAGTGAGGCAGAACAGTACAATACAGGAAGTAAAATCTGGTTTTCCTTTTATTGGGGGGGGGGTCTGGCAAAAGCTTCTGTGTCCCCTTGCTCTGCACAGTCATTCCAACAGTCACAAGAATTTTTAATTGATTCTTTTGTTGAACCAATAGGCATTTGCCCTGATGCTGATGCCTGTTTACTCTTCCTGGGAACAGCTCAGGTAAATGAAGGAATAAATCCACAGCCACATCTGTGGAATTCTTGGGGAGAAATGATAACATCAAATTTTCTGCCACACCACCCGCCCAATAGATCACTTCAGTGAAAACTCTATCCTTCATCTTCAATGAAAGACCTCTTGTTTGTAAATGGTGTTCACTCATTTTGGTCCCTCCTAGGGGGAGGAACATCCTCTCATCATTCATGTCAAGTCACTCAGGATCTTACATCTCAATGAGATCACCACTTGTCTTTCTAAACTGTCCAACCTTCCCTCGCAAGATAACATTTATATAAATATGAGAGCGAGAGAGCGAGAATGAATGTTCTCCGATTGCTTCCATCCTTAAATAAGATGACCAAAATTATGCAGTATAGAATTTCTAAATATGGAAGCAGGCCAATCAGCCCATTGAGTCCATACCAATCCTCTGTAGAGCATCTCACCCTGACCCAGCCCCCTCCCCTACCCCAGAACACTGCACATCCCATGGCTAATCCACCTAGCCTGCACATCCCTGAACACTATTGGCAATTTAGCATGGTCAATCCAACTAGCCTGCACATCTTTGTAATGAGACAGGAAACCAGAGCACCCAGGGGAAACACCTGAGGCTAGAATCGAACCTGGATTCCTGGTCCTGTGAGGCAGCAGTGCTGAGCCACCATCTAATATGCTAGACATGGTCTCATGAATGTCCTGTAGAACTGTCGCTAAAGCTGCCTACTTTTATAGTCCATCTCATTTTCTTGCCAATCATTTGCTGTAGCTGTGTATTAATGTTTTAAACATTGCCAAAATGACACTAGAAGGTGAAGCTTTTCATTTTACACTCTGGTCAGGAAGAGACTTAAGTACACCATCTGATACTAAACGAGAACAGGACGCTGGCTGGTTGGACCATGATTGACAGCAATGCAGCATGACCAACTGCCAAATTGATTCCAGCATTTTAACACTGACAAATGTTAAGTTAGCTGACCTATGATTTCTTGTTTCCCGTTTTGCCCTGTTCATGTTTACAGAAGTCACATTTACTATTTTCCTATTGATGCACCCTTTCTGTTTCTGGGGACTGGGAAAATTAAAACCCAGGCATTAACAATCTCAGCAGTCACTTCTGCCGTGACCCTGGATTGAAGAACATTTGGATCTGGGGATCTTGCAATTGTTCAAAAATCCCCCCCTCATTTTTAATGCTTGATTTACAATATTGCTGCAGGATTGGAATTAATCTTACACTTGAAAAATGAAAGTCAGCAGAGTGAACAAACACAAATCAGAAACCTTAATATATAAAACACAGGTTAATTTATTTAGTAAAAGATTTGAAAAATAGTCTCCTACATATAACAACTTTACTAATGTTCAACAAATATTAAGTCATATAAACAGAAAACATTACGATCCCAGTTACAATTCAAACAATTCATTCAGTTTGCTGGTAATTCATAGTTCAGGGTGTGAACTTTTTCAGCACAGTTTGACAATTGTGTTTCAGATTTTTTAAAAAACTAAGCAGACAATACAGTTAAAAACAGGGAAAATGAAACTTCAGAAGCACTGCGGTTCTTCAAACTGGTTGTTAGAAAGAACTTGAATCACTATAAATATGTTACAATTTGTAAAACTCAAAATCAAACAAAGTCTAAGAACAACTGAAGTGTAAAAGATATTTAAATTACAATCTAAATTTAATGATATATTTACATTTAAGTAGAAATTCTGATGTAATAAAATTGCACAGTTAATGATATATTTATGAGAGGCAGTTCGTTTAATGTGTGCAGCTTTTACACAATTTTAAACACATTTCCAAGTCTGCTCGGCCTGCTGTTAAATTTCTGCATGTATCGAGAGGGGCTTGTACTGACTTCATTATTACAAGTGAGCTGTCCACTGCATTCCATACATTATGTAAAGAAAAGTGAGTGATATTGGTTAAAATTTTAACAAAATGTTTTTTAGATTTAGGAAACACATTCGTTATTTTTTTAAAAAGTCATAATTTATTTGGAGATTTAATTTTCTGTTCTACTGATTAGCTTTACAACTGAGGGGAATAATAATCTACAAGAGGAAAGGGCTCAGAGGAAGGGTCACCAAACCCCGAAATATTAACTCCGATTTCTCTCCACAGATGCTGCCAGACCGGCTGAGCTTTTCCGGCAACTTCTGTTTTTGTTCTACAAGAGGAAAAGCTCGCCCTCTCAGTTCCCCAGGAAATGACAAGAGGAAAAGCTCGCCCTCTCAGTTCCCCAGGAAATGTTACAGGTTCAGAGGTTCAAGCAGGAAACATTAACATGAACATTCCACTTGAGGCAGCCAAGAAGTTCAATTAGTAACAAACAGATCTTTGCAATAAATTACTCAATAGTATACAAAGAAGATTCAACCAGCAAACCTTTGGAAGATTTTTTTATATATAAAAAGGAGTCAAGATGCACTGTAAGTCACATTTGAATGTAATCCCACAAGCAGAACCACAAAAGTGCAAGAGTGAAGGTACATTGGATGGATTACTGGCAGGTACACACAGACACACACATACATAACTCTGTTTTCATGGTTTAAAACTGGAAGAAAAAGTGCATTCACCCTTGTAGGAATGAGACAGATTCTACTTTGAGTTGGGAGGGTCTATTGTTCAGAGGTGGCTGGTGCACAAACAGAAACCACTTTGATCCATTATTGTTCAGCTCTTGGTGCAAAACCTACCAGGGTATAGTTTCCGCACTAAACACATCCTTTTTGATGACCCTTTCTGAATGATGCGTGATGCAGGGATTAGGCTAATTCATAACAATGCCCTAAACCATAGGAGGAATCAGGTCTTCTCTCAAAATAAAAATAACTGCAACCTCCAACAACCAACAAGTCAAAGCAAGATCAGAATCGAAATTGATACATTTATCTTCCTCGTAATCCTTGTTAAAAGGGAAATCTTTAAATGCAACAATAAAAAAAAGAGTGCCTGGCAAGATGGCTCTCTGCAAACCAGCATTTGCACCATTTTTCAGAATGGTTTGTTGAATTCCAAACTGATCTCCAAATCAGCCTCAACTTATGGCTGGAACTCATTTCTATCAAAGTTAATTATGTACGCACATGCTGATAGGCAAGTAGTTGAAAGAGTTAAATTGCACAACTTTTTAAACTACACTGTTTCTATCTACAAAATTGCACTGCAGCAACTTACCAAAGCTCCTCTGACAGCACCCTCAAAACTTGTTATTCCTCCTGTGTGGGAGGACATGGGCAGCAGGTACATAAGAACACCACCCCCTGCAAGCTCTCCTCCAAGATACTCACCATCCTGACAATGTTATTCCTTTAGTGTCGTTCAATCAAAATCCTGGAACGGCTTGCCTAATGGCACATTAAGACTGTGTCCCTATACCTGACGGACTGCAGTAGGTCAAACAGCAGTTCATCACCGTGTGCGTGTGCTTGTGGGGAGGAGGCAGAGTTAAGGATGGACAATAAAATGTTAGTCTAGCCAGTGATGCCCACATTCCATGTATGAATGATAACTGGAAAAACACCTTCTGTGCAATTCACATTGCACTGTCCAGGGAGTAGGGGCCCACTTAGAGTAGAGTAAACAGTTATGACTGGTTTCATCAATTATGGAAGTGTGTATGAAATGGAACTTGAAAGCTACAAAATGTTGGAGATACAAAGCTAGCGACAAATATCTGAAACAGACACAAATTTCAATGATAATGAAATGTGAGGCTGGATGAACACAGCAGGCCCAGCAGCAATGACATGGATTTGATCCTTCATTACAATTTGGGTAATTTAGCTGAACATTTAGAATTTTAAAAAATTCTCATTTGAAAACTAGGCAGATCCAGTATGCTCTTACTTTGATCAGTGAGTGAGATTAGAATCTCAATGTGACTGGATTTTGTAGAATTAAAAAAAGGTTCCTTTCAGGCTGGTTGGCTCGCCGAGCTGGTTCATTGTTCCACAGACGAGGTAGCATCCTCAGTGCAGCCTCTGATGAAGCGGTGTTTTCTCCCATCTGGTTTTTAAACTCTGGGGTCCGTTGCGATGGATTGCCTCACTTCCGGGTTTCCTCTGTAGTGGAATGTATACGGGGTCGAGTTCAATGTGTTTATTAATAGCATGCTTCATTGAGTGCCATGCTTCCAGGAATTCTCGTGCTTGTCTCTGCCTAGCCTGTCCCAGGATCTTGGTGTTGTCCCAGTCGAAGTCGTGGTTCTCCTGGTCCATGTGGATTGAGATGAGCGAGTATTCCATTGCAACGGACCCCATAGTTTAAAAACCAGGTGGGAAAACAAACAGACGCTTCAGAGGCTGCACCGAGGATGTTGCCCAGCACGGTAACGAAACATTTGCGGAACAACAAACCAGCTCAGCGAGCCAACCAATGTCAACACCCACAACCCCAGCTACAGATCTACTCCAAAACCTTTGACAAAAGGTTCCTTCAAAAGTGAAATATTTGACAGGTATTTTCTTGAAGTGCACTCTTTCATACCAGAGGTAAAGTGCTAGACTGTTGTCGAAATTGTGAAATACTAAAAAAAGCAGAAGTATAAAATATTCCTCTACAATAACTGACTCCGATATTCATTTCAGAAATAGACATGTAAAATTAGTGTACAGCTCAGTGCAAGTTCGCCATGTGTCAGAAATACACTTTCCATGCTAACCAAGAGCAAGTTAATCCAACTCACTGCTAATCGCATAGAACTGATCTTGTGCAGTGCAACTAGAATCTGTACCTGAAAGCAAAAGATAAAAAGAATGTGTAACAATCTAAATTCCAGCTCGCAGTTATCCAGTGAATGCCATTGGAAAGTGCACATGGCAGAATAATGTTGATCATCAGCCCACATTAAAAGGGTATGGAATTTGTAAATTACAGCAGTGACTCCACAAGTACTTCACAGGCTGTAAAGCCCATTTAGGACATCCTGAAGTCATGAAAGCTTATGTACAGTTGCAAACCTTCCTGTTAGAAGATTGGTGCCGGTACTCAGTGCGAGATCCTGTGATAACAGAGGAACCCAATGTAATCATTTTGGGTCCAGTGACCCTTCCTCAGAATAGCTCAGAGGAAGGAACACTGAACCCAAAACATTAACTCTGATTTTCTCTTCACAGATGCTGCCAGGCCTGCTGAGCTTTTCTAGCAACTTCTGGTTTAGTTCCTGATTTAGAGCATCCGCAGTTCTGTTGGTTTTTATTGACCCAATGTAATATTTGATATGTTAATAAATTCCATTTACATGCCCATTTATAGATTGCCTATGCTGGGACATGTTCTAATTAACAGCAAAATAATATGACCTTTGTTGCCTTAGCAACATGAACTAAAATGAAATTTATCTATCAAGACAAGTTGTGTTTACTTTTCTAAATTAGGTGCAGGCTACTGTCCTGAACTGTTAGAGGTTGAGTGTACGAGAGAACTATAAACTCACTTTGGAACTTTCAGTACCAGCTAAACCATCCGACTGAGTATACAGTGTATGTGTGTATGAAACATAACTATACTTCCAGTGTCAACTAGCCTGCTCGAAACAACAAGGATTTCCAATGTATCCTCCAGATCACAGTGACATGTAATCATCAGTGATAACGATAGCCCCCAAACAGGGTTTTCAGAAATCTCAGCTAAAAGGTGAACCAGTCTGATTCAGAATGAAAATTTTAATTCCTCTACATTGATGTGTCTTGAAGCAGCATCTTATCCTGACCTGGGATCAGTAATGATCAAATAGCTGTGTGTTTACTGAGAACTGCACTGTAAAATTCTACCTACACAGGCTGGATACATTTAGGTTGGTTTCAGACTTTTAGTGTAACCTCTTCCAGACAGATTGGGGGTCTATTAAAATCAAAGTTTTGAAAATTCTCACTTGTTTCCTAATTCCATCAGATTTTATACATTTGGATGTTGACTGGAAGAAGAAACTTTAATGATGGCACCTGGATGTCTGCAGCTCACATGGGTCAGAATGGAAACCAGCCCAGGAAGGGTGACTACTGCTGACCAGCTGCTGTAATGGAAGCTTCAGCAGCTTTAACAATGGTTTGAGAAATAGACTCAAGTCGTTAACAATGACAGAGCAGACTGCAAAATGCAATGAACTAATCTTTACTTTTAGTGAATTTCTGTGGCAGACAGTTCTTGGGACGTAGTTCCAACTCGGATACAAATTGAGCCCATCAGCCAAAGGTCATGCAGGATTTTCAACCCTGTGAGTGAGCAACACGCTACACAGTTCCAGCAGCAGGATGTGTTGATGGCTCAGTCTGTCAGATGCTTGACTGGGTTAGTGTTATCACCGTGCTCAATGCTGCAACATTTACCTCTCCTTGAAGTGCTGCAAATGCTTGCTCATGTGTATCATTTTAAAAAGGAACAAAGGGATTTATACCACAGAGAACATTCCACTTAATAAATCATAATTTTAAAATCGCGTTCCTCCAGGTGCAGAGAGGAGAGGGTGAAGAATTTTACTGATTTACTATCCCTGACTTAGCTTCAGGAGAATCTGATAATTGACACGAGGCCAGCTTACAATGTAATCAGCCGTCAACAGCAGCTACATCATGGGACAACAGCCACGGTATTGGGAAGCAGCAAGAGATTGTCAACAATAAATACTGAAAGCAACAAAAGCAAAATGGAGGAGAGGAAATAAATTATCCTTTAACCCTTACGTGATCCACTTTGCTTTTGTATTTTTCTGCTTTTGTTGAAGCTTTAGAAGATTTGTTTTAATCAAGCAAATATTCACATGGTACTCTTCAATTCTCAAAAGAATGAAGTCAGCGTAGTCCCAGAGGACCACAGGGTTGCTGTCTCATTACAGATGGGTGACTGGTGGTGGGTTTAACCTGAAGGCCACCACGCCTCAGGGAGGGGTTGAGGGAGAAAGTCATTCACAGTAACCTCAGCCAGTGCAGGAACTGAACCCACACTGTCGGTATCACCCTGCACCATAGACCAGCCGTCCAGCCAACTGGGCTGACTAACACCCCACTGCCCCTGCCTTGCCTCAAAGAACATACCCTGCATTTCAGCACTTCTGATGTTCAAGTGGAAAATACAACGAAGAGATGATGAACACACTGTGCTCACATTGGGGTTTGACAAAATTGAGAATCTCAGGTAAAACTGAATCCTATCGCAGGTACTGGCTCATCAAGAGTCCTTCCCCCACACCATGGAGCCCAGTGCCGATAGCAGATCACAGGCTTATCCTTGCTTTATAAAAATATCACTTTCAACTGTACGAAAAGCACAGCTGGAATAATAAACAGAAAACAGGGTCAGGGAAAGGAGAGATGGAGCTTGTACCAAGTATCTGACAGGGTTGTCCCCAGGTACAGGCGGTCGGTCTGGGAGAGAGGGAGACGTTGGACTAAGTGCCGGTGTCCACAGCTTTAAGAAACAGATCCACATTTTAGTGCATTTCAAACACCACACTCCTTCAGAACAACTGAAGAAAGCAGTAAACAGCCAACACAAATCCTTCTTCAATATTGCTCTCAAGTCTTTCGATACGAATGATATTTATGAGGAGTTGGGTGACATTTCCTAGGATGCCAGAGCATCACATGCTGCAAACATCATTGAAATGCTCCCTCTGGAACTGTCTCTGTATTTGGTATTTTCAGACATGTGACTGTCTTTACCCAATCCGCAACAAGAGTTAAAACCCCACTGTTTACCAAAGGGCTGGTGAGGGTGATGCTCCTGTGTGTCTGTTTAAGCAGCGCAGACAAAACAGATTCTTCTCATATGTAGGAATGCTCTTTGCAATGCTGCAGTTGGAAAGGAACTCCATTGGAGACGGATGTTACAGGCGTGCTGTTCCCGAACCACACTCAGAAATCCTCCACATCCGTTAGGTGACTTTGCTTCTTTCTCACGTTCCAGTGTAAACACTCAGCCAAACTATCAAACCAATCATTCACTGGGTCCCTGAAGCATATCGATGGGACTGGGTAGCAGGAGGTAGTAATGGTGATGCTGATAAAAAGAAAAGTCAGTCTAGATTAAACAAGTGCAAATCTCTTTCGTGGCCTCTTCCCCACTCCTCTCTGCATCACCTTCACCTAACAAAGGTGCAGCACTCCGAAAGCTTGCGATTTCAAATAAACCTATTAGGCTACAGCCTGGTGTCGTAGGACTCCAGACTTTGTCCACCCGAGTCAAACACTGGCACCTCCACATTATTCCCCCGTGCTCGTTCTGGTTTAGCTCCTGTCACTAACACCAAGATGACCTTGCTGTTAATAAGCACCAAGCGACAAAGAATCCACTGATACCAAATCAGACCAATGTGTAAATGTTACAGGATCAACAGCTTATAAACTACAAGAAAATGCCTGTTGGGGAGGCAGGGAATAAAAGAGGAGAGAGGTTTATTTATTTAAATTAAATTAATACACTTGCAGAAGATATGTTGTTTCCTTAGGTCTTAAGCAAATTTTCACTAAATCGTTTGCAAAATACAAGACGTGAACAATGTCACTCGAGAATGTCACAGGTGACTTCATTCACAAAAGGCTTGTTATAGTCAACAACTCCAAAGTGGCAATCTTCCACATTGATTCAGATTTACAGGTCCTGTGAATTAAGCGAGAGATTTATATATGAACCATTTTCTTTAACTAGTTGTTTAACTAGGCATATGGTTGTTCTTCTGTTTTTGTGAAGGGGTTTAATAATCAACTCAGTCAGGCTTTACAAAATCATCATTTTGAACTAGTGTGCGTCAGGGAGCTGGTGATTGCAAAGACCCCTGGAGTTTTCGTGGAAGCTTCTTTATTCTGTGGGAGCTAATGACTGGGGAGGAAAAAAACATCAAACCACCTGTTTTACAGAGCTTAGGACGAGCAACTTTAAAATACAAATTGGTCAAAAGCTTTTGGGCCGTTTGTAGGAGATCAAAACAGAGTTAACATTTTGGGCCCGGTGACCCCAACTCAGTAGTGTCCTGAGGAAGGGTCACTGGGCCCAAAACGTTAACTGTTTTTCCCTTTACAGATGCTGCCAGACCTACTGAGCTTTTCCAGCAACTTTGTTTTTACTCCTGATTTACAGCATCAGCAGTTCTTTCGGTTTTTATTATAGGAGATCAAACCAGGGTCAGAAGCAAGTAAAGTTCCTCCCAGGTAAAGGAGATTGTTCACAGCAGTTAAGATAATAAGTTACTTCTGTGAAACTTCTAGATTAGGTGTGTGGGGTTAGAATTCCGCAGATTATTAAAAGACTGAGAAAGTCTAAGCTCTTAATTGCACAATAGTCGAGGGTAAAGGTCTCTCAGGACTGCTATTCAGAAGAAACCATTAAAGTCAAACTACAGATTGGACAGGAAAAGAATTTCTCTGGACTTTGAACTGTAAAATGATAATGTTGGGGAGTAGGCAGCGTTTTGATTTCCTGTGTGTTTTGAAAACTTTCAAACTGTGCGTTTTTTTGTAGATAGGAACAACAGGAGGAGTAGGCCATTCAGCCCTTTGTGCTACCATTCAATAAGATCATGGCTGATCATTTAACTCCACACCTGGCTCCTGCTTTGGCCTGTATTCTTTGACACCTTTAGACTTTAGATATATCTCACAGCTAACATTTTCTTGAAAACATTCAATGGTTTGGCCTTAATCATCTTCTGCGGCTTCATTTTCTTATTTGATTACTTTTGTATAATAAACTTCTGTTCTACTGTTCAGAGCAGTAGTGACCTCAGCTGGGACATAACACCAGTCACCAGATCAGACACGCCCTTCCATTCAGGTGCAGTGAGGAAGGTGTCACCTTCAGAGAGACTGTCACATGCACCTGGCAATGCCTCTCGAGGCCTTACCTGTCACCATGGCAAATCTCTTGGCGCTTCCGTCCATCAAATGAAATCCACGCGGTGTTCCTAGCGTCTGGTGACAGCATAATCTGTAAACAAAACCCAGGTTTCAGGACCAAACCGTATCTGAACCACATCCAAAGAGATCACCAATGGCCAAGCGGAGCCAGGTGAAAACAGGAGACAGGTCATGATAGAACGTTCACGGTTGTGGAAAAACATGTTCCAAAACAAGGGGATAACAACCAGCTGAAGAAAATTCAGAATGTGGCTCAAACTCAGATTGGTTTCTGCATTGTCCCATTTAAATTTAAAGTGAAAACATCAGTTCCATTGTGGCAACAGTTCTCGCTCATCTACGTTATTAGGGGCCGTGCATTCGACAAAATAAAGTTTAAGGAATTTAATTCCATGTCACACAAGTCCAGACTCCTGAATGGTGGTGCTTCTCAAATAGTTCCCAACTTGGGCAAAGGACCAATCAAAATCCTCATCACAGCTTTCAAATTATTTATTTCACCTTGCCCCAGTTTCTGCAAATCTGCAGCGAAGTTCAGGGAGGTGCATTGCTTGGGAGATTTCTACTGTACTTGACTGAGGATGGTTCAGCCACCTGTAATCAGCTGACCAGCCTACCATTTTTACGGTGACTGATAAAACAGTCAGATATGACGATAAGCCAAGTGGGAGGGCTGCAGAAAGTGATGGGAGTGGATCAGGTCAGAAGAAAGATGGCTCATTTTTCAAACTCTAAGTGCTGAGGGGGTTTGAGTGCAGCATTAGAAGGGTTCTTTTCTCACTTTGAGGTGCGACAGCAAGAGGAATCAATTGCAAACTTCAAAAGGGAAAATCAGCAGCAAATCACCTGATACAGGAGTCCCTGAGGCCTTCAGCTATTGGTGGATGCGAGGACGAACCAGGCAGTCAGGGTCAAACCAGAGTATGACACTCGCCAGCCCAACAAAACCGATTGCAAACATGACACGATGGGGAAGGCACACGCAGAGACACGCAGAGACACGCAGAGACACGCAGAGACACGCAGAGACACGCAGAGTTAATGTTTTGAGTCTGGTGACCCTTCCTCAGAACTCTGGATAAACTGAACCAGAAACATTAACTGTTTCTCTCTCCACGGATGCTGAGTTCCTCCAGCATTTTGTGTTTGTTTCAGATTCCCGGCTTCTGCCATTATTTGAGACAATAGGGATGTATTTATCCTGACATCCTGCTCCCCAGCCGCTCTTTCTGCTGGAAGTTATTGCTGAGGGTGGGTTTACCCAAGTTCCCTCAGTCATTAGAGACACTGGTGTATCACAGACAGTGGCATTACCTGGAGGTCCACTCCTGCTGGTACAACTATTGGTCGGAACGATAAGGAATGTGGACAGATGGGGGTGATCATTATGGCAGGAACATTGGGGTGAATCATTGAGGCTCCTGCCGCTGCAGCATACGCTGTGCTCCCAGTTGGTGTGGCGACAATCACTCCTGGGGGGGGGGGGGGGGGGGCAAGAAAAGGCCAAATGCATTAGAGACAATTTGCGACCCTCCTCCAACAGTCCCTGCCCAGCCCTGCAGCCTCTCCCAGCTTGAGATGCATGAGAGCACCATTGCCTGCCATACACCATTGCCTGCCATACACCAGCCTGACCGTGGAATAGATCATCATTCCTTTCCTGGGTCAAAATCCCAGTCCTCCCTCCCTCACAGCACTGGGCAGGGCAGGGGGGGGGGGGGGGCACGCAGGCATAGGCACAGCACAGTGGCTCAAGGCAGTAGCTCCTCTCTTGGGTGGTCAACTGTGTCACCATTGTTCCAGCACTGAGCATTGCCAAACAGAAAACATCTCTGTTCCTGCCTCAGCTCCTCCTTTTCCACAACCAACTCCTGATAGGACTGATCCTTCACTTTCTGGGCCATCATTACCTTTCATTCAGAGACTATCCAAAATCCCTGCCTGGCCTTATCTTCTCTCCCAGGTCCTGTTCATCTCTCGCCCCTTTACACAAGGGGAGAAGGCCTTTCAGTTCCCTTGAACCAATCTACCATTAAATAAGGTCATGGCTGATCATCTGCATCAACCACAGTTTCGTGGCCATTCCCCTCTCTCCATCGATTCCGTTTGTGCCCAAATATCTCCTGTTCGTAACTGCAATCCTGCTCAATGGTTTAGCATTCACCAATCCCTGCTCTGGGGGTCTCCAAAGAATCACAACCCTCTGAGTGAACAGATTTCTCCTTAACTGGGAAAAAATTCTGACCCCTAATTTATTGCTCATCAAGATTTTTAAACAGTTGGTCTTATTTCCAGGTAGAAAATTTTCAACGATAACAAAGTGTGGGGCTGGATGAACACAGCAGGCCAAGCAGCACCTTAGGAGCACAAAAGCTGACGTTTTGGGCCTAGACCCTTCATCAGATTCAACGTCCAGTTTTCCCTGAGCTGAGTAAGGTCCTAATCATTCCACTATCTTCAGCTTGACAATCTGGGATGTGTTGTCATTCACTAACTCAAACACCCAGCATCCCCTGGTGTACAGGAACATCTTGCCATAAATTTTAGTCTTCAAACCCAAATTGGAGGCTGATTCTTCGAACACATCTCCAATAACAGTGCACGATATCAATGCTGTACCACACAGACTTAAATCTTACCATCTCCTTGGACAGATGTTATTAGGCGGCCATTCAGAAACAAATCAACATTGGAGAGATAGGATGAAGGACCTCTGTCAATCACAACCTCATTCAGGACCTGAGCAGTTAGAGAGTGAGAAAAACAGGCTCATTTTCCAGAAATTATTAATTAATATGTTGCAGAGATTGGAGGCAAATACTTTCTGACTGATGCTTATAATTTTATTCTGGGGCAGGAAAGTTAGTTAAAACTGCACAGAGTTCACAGCAACGAATTTCTCAGGATCGGGGAAGTGAAGTGGCTGGATGAAAGGGTTAGGGACTGTGCCTGTGAGCGACAGAGCAAGTGTGCGTGAGTGAGGTGTGTAGGATGCGGGTTTCGGGTGGGTGAGGTGAGTGTGCATGGGCTGCACAGTGTCTGCCAGGGGTGGGGGGCATGGTGTGCGTGCATGGTCAGGAGTGTCTGTGGGTGGGAACGGACGTCCGAGCGGCCAGCTTGACAATGGTGTCTGATCTGCGAAGTGCTGGGGGTTGTTTTTGGACCCGCCCTGTGAGATGAAGGGAAATGAAGTGAGGAAGAGAAAGCCCCAGTGATCAAAGACCATAATCCCACAGCAGCAATATTCAGCACATTTCTGGCAGCTGGTAAACTGGTGCAATACACGTGCAAAGAAAATTGTCACCATCCGACTGATAGGACATTACAGCAAAGACATTGGTAGAAACAAAGGCTCCAAGGTTGAAACACTGCCCAAAACCACAGAACACCATTTGAATCAGAGTGCTGCCATCATAAACTCCATCCAGCTTCCTCTACTCCACAGCCACCTGCAAAACACAGAATGCTTCACTAGCAAACCCTCTGGGACAGCTCAGACTCACCGGAGCCAACTCCAGGTGACGGGAGAAACGACCGAGGGAAGAACTGGGGAAAGTCCAGGTCCAAACTCAAACCTGACACCAGCAGCTTCCTGCTATCGCTTCATCCAAACCCTCCACTGGGGAATCTTTCGTGAATTGAATTTGATTATACATTGGGAGAATTTTAAATCTTGCCCTTTAATTTTGGGACTGTGCAGAGAAGTTAACGGCTTGATTTTATCTGTCATCACAATTTCAACAGAAGAAGGTGCTTCTATCCAATGGGAAACATACCCAATGGGGTTGCAAGAGGCTGGAGGTTATTTAACCACCTCCTTAGACCCCACTCTGATCAGTCATATCAGAAGCAGCAGGCATGTACTGCCAAGTCAATCTGGATTACTTCTATGATTCAATTCTGAAATTCCTTTGATCCTCAGGACAAAGCTTCCAAATGTAATATCTTACTTAAAAAAAATCAAATCTGCATTCAAGAATCTGAGCCGAACGGCCTTACTTCCACTCCTATGTCTTATGGACTCTGACATCTTCATGTGGTGGCTGCTTTAGTCCCGATTCATGACAATGCGGAGGTGCTGGTGTTTGATTTCTGACCTTGTCCACCCCAATCCAACATCAGGTTATAGTCCAACAAGTTTATTTGAAAACACAAGCTTTCGAAGCCCTGCTCCTTCTTCAGGTGGAGTCTTCGCCTAATGACTTCCAATAAACCTGTTAGACTATAAGTTGGTGTTGAGTGACTTCTGACATAATTCATCACACAACACAACACCCGCCTTGTACTCCAGCCAGCATCAGCCTCACCTGGTACTGCGTTGCTCGCTTTCCCAACTCATTGTCCCCGTGCTTGGTCACTATCAGTCCGTTCTCCTCCACAGTGTGCTCCTGGCAGCCTCTCTTTTCCCAGTTTTCCTTCACCACTTTGACCTTGAGGCGGCTTCGCAGGATAATGGCAACATTCCCTGGCAAAGGATTCACTTGTTGAGAAATTGTTTACATTTTTCCAACTACCAAACAGATCAAGCACCTACTGAGCAGTCTGACTTAATCAGTGACTTAGAATCAAATCGGATTTGAACTTGACTGTGACAAAGCCGAGCACCAACCTTTAGAAATACAAATTTGATAAAATATTTCAAAGAACAGGCCCTTCAGCCCTCAAAGCCTGCACCGACATGCTGCCCGTCACAACTAAAACCCCCTATCCTTCCAGGGATCATATCCCTCTACTCCCACCCTATTCATACATTTTTCAAAATGCCCTTTAAAAGTCACTAAAGGTATCTGGGTCCACTATCCTCCCCGGCAGCGAGTTCCAGTCACCCAACACCCTGTGTGTAAAAAAAAACTTGCCTCATATCACCTTTAACCTTTGCCCCCCGCACTTTAAACCTATGCCCCCTAGTAACTGAGTCTTCATCCCTGGGAAATGCTTCTGATGTCCAGTCTAGTACGTTACAGCTAAATCATTACAAAGCATCCAACTTCAATTGCACAGACGGATCATTAATGTTCGTGTCAACAGTTTTGGCTTTTAAATCGTGTTCATTAAAATCTTTCACCAGTATCTCACTCCCTCTATTCAAATGTCTGAAACAAGTCTCAGTCAGAAGAAAATACAGTTCTATTATTAGAAATATTAGAGGCATGATTACTTAAAGTTCCTGTTTCGCCTCAGCACACTGTTGATAGGAACGGTGAGCACAATTCTCATGGTTTCATCATTTGCGGAAACCTGTGGGTTAAATTGCTGCTTTGGAACATTCTGCTCAGTGCCTATTAATTTACATTCCTTCCTTGAAGGAAATTACATTGACTTCAAGAATTGGGCGCTGGGCCATTGGTCACCAATATGCCCTGATTACTTAGAGGGAGGGGGAGGGGGAGGGGGAGGGGGAGGGGGAGGGGGAGGGGGAGGGGGAGGGGGAGGGGGAGGGGGAGGGGGAGGGGGAGGGGGAGGGGGAGGGGGAGGGGGAGGGGGAGGGGGAGGGGGAGGGGGAGGGGGAGGGGGAGGGGGAGGGGGAGGGGGAGGGGGAGGGGGAGGGGGAAAGCTAAAACAACAGGTTGATTCACAATCACCAAAAGGTTTGCTGATGACTTACTACACTTTAGAAACACCGCGTCTCACCAATTTATGACATCGGCCTGACCATTTCCTAATTGGACGTGCTTCATAATCCTCCCACACAAAGCAATGTTTTGTTTCACTGGGGGCGCTATAAAAATACATGGAGTTGCTGTTGGACACCGATGGAGTGAATTCAATTGTATATTCTTAGCAAGAAGTAGTTTGTGTGTCACAGAAGCAGAAATGTAACAGCGCACAGCTCTCAGGGTTACCTGCCTCAAACGTGGCTCACTGTCGAGATCGGTAGTGCTTCAGTCTGAATTACAGCGAATTAAAACGGATTTTAAGTCTCAGACTGGCTTCATTTACATTACAGACAAGTTCAGGATTTAGGTGATGATGTATGCATCTCCATAGATTATTTTGATCAACTCATTTTGACTCAAGCTCAATTTCTGAATTGTGTTTTGCTTCATTTGTGAAACTCAATTCTTCGGATTACAATGAAACTGGAAGGTACCTTCAATTACTTGTGCGACTTGTGACTGATAGGTATCAAAGTTAAATGGTGTCAGGAAACCCAGAGATCCGAGGTGAAATGCCATCACTGGTGGTACGCTATCCTGTTTTAAACAAAAAAAAGCATAAAATGCCCAATAAACAACACAATCTCCTGGGAATAAAGGCATGTTAATGAAAATATTTTCAGACAAAAAGTTGTCCAACTGCATACATATTTAATCTGTCGCTACAGCAACAGAGTTCAGCAATCTTGCGCTGCTACATATTTACATAGTTTATCAGCTCCTGCACATTCAGTAAATCAGAGAGGGAAGAACTTTCATAATGGAAGTAGATTATTGAAAACAAGCTCTTCTGTTTAAAAACACAGGGGGCATTATCGCATAGAATGATGTTTGTTTCAGGGTATGGAGTGTCCAATCCATCTGCCCATCACTCCAGCCCTTCGCTGTACACAGAGAAAAATAAATCTAAATGGCCTGGATAGTGCAAAGGTAATAGCAATGAATATTACACAACATGTGTCAAGGGGCAGGGACATTCACTTGGCTGCAAATATCTTATACCTTTTCCTCACATGGATAAATTTAAAATCTGATTTAAGGCTGGCTTGCTAAAATTGAATGGAGCAAATAGCACTGTACTGATTGTAGCTCAGCTTCTGTGGTCGTGCTGCCGAATGTGCTCATGAAGCTATCAAACAATCTACAGTAGTTACAGTAAATAGATAAGTCAGTGTTTGCTGGCGTGATATCATGAAACAGAGTGAGAATGCATGACAGTGTGTGGTGCGTGTTGTGGCATGGTGTGCTCTGGATCTCTGCCTGGGTGCCCGTGTGTAAATAAGCATACAAATCCAGAAGCCAAATGTGATTCTGTTTCCCCACAATGTCTCTGCTGAAACACTTTTCACTTCCCAAAAATACCACGTTTAAAAAAAAAATCACCATTACAAGAGAAATCCCATATTTAAATAAAAAATTAGGCAAGTATATGACAATTCAGCTTTGCCCCTAAACATGTGTAATATCCAACAGTTTATGGTTTTATAATAAAAACAGTAAAGTCAAAAATTCAGTTTTACTTCCTGGCTTGCTGTCCAGGAGAATGCTTCAATATTATTGGTTGTCAACTCTGCTTAATGGCATCAGTGTTGTTGAATGTTATAGATTCACGGGAATTGGTACAAGGTTCAAATTAATACCCGAAACGGGAGGATCCCATCATAGAGATCACAAGATTCCTTTGGGCAGCTTTCTTTTTTTAAAAAGTCAAATGTGAGTTCCAACACTGACCCTTAAATCCATGAAGCTCCTTCTGGGGAGAAACAAGTGGATTTACCTGGAATAAGGATGATGCGTAAAGTAAGGTGCCGTCTCCTCCTAGGCAAATAATAAAGTCTATCCGATCAGATAAATCGTCATAGCCTGAAAGCAAATTCAATGCATTTCATTATGGATCATTGTCACCGGTGACAGAGTAATCATTTGTAGCATAGGTTCCCTGCTGATAAGTGAACTCGGTTAAGATCAAACCATGAAGCGATGTGAGCTATACAATTAATGCTATGATCTGGCAGTGATGGGCCAAAATGAACCCTTCCATTTACCATTCATCCTGGGTGTCTGTTTTATGGATCTGTTGGGAGGAGATCCAACTGTGTTAATGCCCATAACACAGTGTAAAGGCCAAGAACCAGCATATTGATTGCAGAAACCCATTTGTTCTTGTGGACGTGGAAACTGTACGTTCCACTGCAGGTGATGTACGTTCTGGCACCCACACAGGAAGGAACATTTGTATTCTTTTACATCAGGTGCTATCACCATTGGAATCATTAATCGCTTCTCACACAAAGAGATGTTTTGATGCATAGTGACTTTTAGAAATATACTACAAGATACAGGATGGCCTAGCTCCTCTGGTGGCTTTCTTTGTAGGAGGAACAATGATCCGGAATGGGTCCCCTGCTCACCTCAGAATAATGCTCATTTCACCACACCAGAGGGGAGCTTGGAGAAGAACCACATTTAAGAGACAATGCTGTGTTCCTTCAGTAGTGCAGCATACTGCAATGCGACTCTAGATTATAACCTTTCTAATGCTGGTTTTTAAAAACATTCTTGCATGGCACGAGGACATTGCTGCCTAGGCCAGAATTTACTACCCATCTCTGAGAATTAATCAACCCAAAGGCTGTGTGTCTGCAGTCAGGAATAGGTCAGACTAGGCAAGGATGGCAGATTTTCTTCCCTAAAGGACATAACATACCCAAAATCTGGCATAATTATCATGCATTGTACAACTGTGGTCAAGTCATATTTTACTTTGCACGTTTTGGGAAAAACAAGAGATGTTTAGATATATTCACAAGGTTGCAACCTCCAGCAGAGTGACTATTGTGGCTCAGAGGATAGCTCTCACAGGAACTGGAAAAGAAAAATCTAAGTTTGCTCTGGGTGTGACACCAAGGGAGTGCTGCATTGTTGGAGATGTTAGATGAGGCATTATAACAAGGCACTGTCTGCTACCTCATGTGCATGCAAGAGATCTTAAGGCGCTGTATTGAAGAAGAAGAACACTAGCTCTCCCTAGTGCCTGGCCAATAGCTATCCTCAAACATCACAAAAACAGATTTTCTGGTTATCACCACATTGTTATTTGTGGGAACTTGCTGTGCACAAATTGGTCTTCCTGTCTACTACATTAAGACAGTGACAGCATTTCAAAAGATTCCCAAGAGCTACAAAAGCACTTTGGCACACCTTGTGGTTATAAAATAATGCTGCTATCTAGTTTTTCCTTTGTGACTGACTGACATGTCAGAATGTTCTTAAACATTACTATCTTAAACTCAGTGCTGAAAGGAGGACTCTGATAATATTACTCAAATGACAGTGCATGGGAATTTGGACCATATGCAGCAGTACGAACATTCAACATCAGATATTCATTTACAAGGTTTCATAACAAATATAAAAAAAGTTTTGAGCCTTTCTTAAAGTTTTCTCAACACAGACAGACAACACATTTAGGTCCACACGTGACTTTTGGACAGAATATACAAACTGTGCGTCCTGTCTAAAAGTACCGTGATCACAATAAAGATTGTAGAAAAGTTATCAAAGATTAAAGTTATCCATGCGGAGGGGATTCTAACATCTGACAGTTATTTCAGAAGGAACCCCGTGGTTTCCGGCTCCACCATACCAGCGCTGGAAGTTTACATGAAAGTCCCTCTGAGTCAGAGGGTAAACTTCAGAACAGACCATCTCAGAATAACCTGCCACTGGATTTGAACTGTTTTTGTTCCAGCTTTACTCTTGCAGTTTTGAGTAATATTCTGGGTTAACTCCTTTGGTATCAGTCTCTAGCTGTCACAAAGACATCTACACCAGCAGCTCTCAGACACCAACCGAAGCTGAACAGCACATTTCACACGATTTCTGCCCTAACACAGGCCAACTGTGGGCCTGACCCCAAGTAAGGCTCTTTGCTGGGCTGCCTGGAGCATGTTACAGCTCCTTGGCAACTGGAGCAGCACACAATGTTCAGAGCATGATCAGCACCACTGCACCTTTAACTGTCCCGCATAGAGGCGATTCATACTGAACAGGACCAGGATACTGATGAGTACAATTTGAAAGGGATAACATTTTAATAAGTTAAAGCAGCACATCTTCAAGCAGAGGTGACAGCTCAAAAGAGGGAAAAGTCCTCAATTTAGAACTGTGATGGGATGCTGCCAAGTGACTGTGGTCAAAATGCAAAAACAGCATCGAGCTAAACCTTACAGTGGTCAGTGGTGAGTGACGGAAGCAGCAGAGCTAGGGCAGGAGGGATTGTTCACTGGACAATAAGCTTCCAAAGTAGCAAAGTAGTAAAATGATGCTTGCAAATAACGATACCTTTACCTTCTGTAAAAGTACACAATTTCTTTAGTGGTCCAAAGCTCTCATCGTTTGCAATGGTGGGGTCTTCAAGCACCTTTTTCTCTACATAAACAATCATATCTTTCTCCTAAAGACAAATAAAATAGAAACAGCAGATTGAGGAAAGTACGATCCTCAGTCAGGGCAAAACACAGGGTGACTGAGCAATACTTGTAGGTGAAATCCATAACATCACCAACATCAATAATTACTTAAACTGATAATATAATTGAGGATATTCCTGCCATACTGAAGCCTGAATATTTCTTATCACTGGCACACATTACCTCCATGAGGAAGATGCAAAGATCCTTAAATGGCTGAAGGAGACGATCATCTTGAATCTTTTTAATGACTAGGATACTCGTCGGAGGCTTACTCCATGTTAGCCGTTGACTGGCTGGATCCTGAATGTGCCTGTAATGAAATGGCGCGGTTTTCGTTAATGTTTTTTTGCTGGAAGCAATTATCAGTTCCAGCTGGGCCAGGTGGGGGTGCAAGGGTTGGGGGGGGGGGGGGGGGGGGGGGGGAGGAGGGGCTGGTGGGGTGAAGGATTTGACTTAACAAAAGGGGAGGTAAACTGCTGTGATAAAATGAGACATGTTTGAACAACAGTTCATCAATTCTGGGTCACTCACTGCATTCATTTCTCCAAAACAGTAACCCAGAACCCTGAAGTATCTTCAAACCCTGCACTGGGCATTGAGTCAGAACCTTGGAACTCCCTCCCCAGCAGAACTGTTGGTTTTACTTGCACTAAATGGAATGCAGCTCACTCCCACTTTCTCCAAGACAGGTAGGGAGGGACTGATAAATGCAGGCCCAGCCACTGATGCCCATATGTGGTGAGTGAATAAAAAGACTGCAAATCTGTAGTGTCTTCAGAAATTGGACCTTTCTGTACAAATAAACAGGTGTTTTTCTCTCTCCAAACATAGCCGCTTCCCCCCACACTCCCGTTTCCCTCGCAATTCCTTTGTGCTGATTTTGCCTGAGACCACAGCTGCGATATTCCAAATGCTAATCAATCCCAGGACTATTGTACTACAATGCCATGCAAATTCATATCTCAGGGTACATTTAACGGCAGAGAGACAGAGAAGCTGGAATGCAGTACATTAATGTTCACACAAACAGCAACAAATGGAGGGATGCTGAACAATGTGTCCTAATGAGAAACAGGGTGGCAGAGTGGCAATGTCCTTACCTTTGGACCAGAAGGCCCGGGTTCAAGTCTCAAATGCTCCAAAGGCGTGTAATAATGTTTCTGAACAGATGGATTAAAATTACCTATGACTTGCCCCAAGCCTACGTGCCTTCAGGCTCCACACCATTCTGAGTTTTAAACACAATTTCACTTACCCCACACCATCTATAATCATACTGGGTGATCGAGTGAATACCCCAAAAATGGCTGGCACCAAATGTTAAGGTCAGAGTGTTGGGGTTGCTGAAACTTGAATACAATCACCAGAAACATTTAATAGAATTAATGTAACGTATTGTTAATGAACATCTCTCCGAGAACAGGTGCATGTTTCTGCTTCAGGGGCTGGTCACTTGTCGTAATGTTCACTGTTACACAATTTGTTGTTTTGCAAGGACTCAGTTATCACACGATGCAATGGCAAGCACCAACTCTTCACTAAGAAAGCTGCAGTTGAGTCAGGTCAGTGTTGAATTACTCCCTTCTCAGGGAACTTTGTAAATTAGAAAAAACAGCCTCAGAAGATCGGTCTTAGGGCTAAGCAAATTCCAATTTGCTCAGTATTTTCAAGCTGCAGCTGAGAATCTTGCTCTAATTTGAAAGGTTGCAGCTATTGAGGCAAAACAGAGACATGGCTTTCAGGATGACATCCACTGATGGATGCAAGGCAGAGAGCAAAGCCAAAAGACATCTTTCAATTAAATGGCTTCTTTTCATTAATAGATCAGAATCAAAACTCCGCACCCTCATTAAACAATGGAGAACTTAGCTGCTGATACAAGGTAGAACTGGGACACCCAGATTTAGTCCAACAACATCAAAACAAAGTGTTTTTTTTAAAAAGAAAGATTAAAGTTTGTGATAAAGTACCGAAACAATCACAACTGTGTTTGGATCAAACATCTCGCTCTGAACACTCCTCCTGCACAGGAATCAAAATGTTTGCCTTATTCAGGCAGCAGTATAAGACGTCAACTTTTATGAAAGCTGCATTGGTGAATGCCCCTGGCTGTATTGGTCAACAAGGCTAGTCATGTTGAAAACCAATTTGCCAACGGATGCAAGAACTGCAAAGTCACAGGCAGTGTTCCTGCTCAGCGACAAACTATTTTGATCAAACCCAAGTGGGTAAATATCCCACTCATCATGCAGCTTTCACTTTGGGCAGGCAGTCGGTTGGAAGCCATTGTAAACCAGTCCCAATGAACAAAGTGTGAACATTTCAGCCAATAGATGAAAGCCCTGACAACACAGCACTCCCTTCACCCAAGGTGAATGGTCGCAATGTGTTTATCAAACCGATGGTATTTCATGGGTTTGGCCAGAGCAGTTCCTTTTGTGGAGATGGTAGGAGAAAGGTCAACTGTGACTTTGCAGCTGTGGAGAAACAAACAAGAGGACAAACTAAAGACTCGGAGGGTACAGAAGCAGGATCAGGTCACCCTGAACAACTGGAAGAGCAGAGTAACAGGAAATTGTATCTGACTGAACTCAGCAGCACAATTTCTCTCTGCACACACGCTGCCTGCGGTACCGAGTGTTTCCTGCACCGTTTTTATTCTTTAATAACTGACAACTTTACTCTCTTGCTTTTAAAGCTTATGTTACAGGTGGCTAAGAGCTCAAGATTAGGTTCGGATGAAAACGCACGATGATAGAATGTTTGGATGTATTGATCCTATTTTCAAATCCATTTTTACCGCAGCAAGTGTACAGTTCATTCGGTTTGCTATTGATGACTGACATGTTGGAGCATCAAAACTCAGGGTTAAGTCTAAGTGTCCTGCCTGCAATTTTAATATCACAACTACTTTTAACAACACTTGACATGTTTATGGTCATAGAAGAAAGATTATAGACAAATAAATCAAATGTTGTCCAAATGTCTCAGCTGCTTAAGAGAAGTTAATGGAATAGAAAGATCCTAGACTTGACCCACTACCTCACTGCTACTACTTCTACAATTGGCACAATTGTCCCTGATCTAGTTGGCAAGAGTCTCTGTGCCATTGGCAGTTCTCCTTGTGCCAGAGATCCAAAAATTACAACCATTCATTCAATCTGTGATGTTCCCAAATAAACACATTGCAAAAATCCAGACACAAGTTCCCAAAATTCTGATTGCATTGCAAGATTGTTCCTTGTTAAAAACCTGTCCCAGGTCAAACAGGAATGTGCAGCTAGAAGGAGAGCCTGTTTGTTGCCAACAATCCTTTCTAGGATGTGGGCATCGCTGGCTGGGTGCCAGGGTCAGTTGAGGTCAGGAGAGTGTCAACAACAATCCTGTGGGCCCAGAGTCTGACGTAAAATCAGACGTAAAAACATAAATACAGCAGATGCTGGGAGTATTACCCAAGCAGAATGCTGGAGAAACTCAGCTGGTCTGCAGCATCTGTGGAGACACATGAAAAAGAGAATTATTATTCGCGTATAACTTTGTTTCTCTCTCCGCAGAAGCTGCCAGATCTGCTGAGTTTCTCCAGCATTCTCAAATGTTTCTTTCTGGATCAGGAGTAGTTCACTCAGCCCCAAAAAATGTATTCCCCCAATCGATAAGATCGTGACAGATCTGATTGTAACCTCAAATCCACCTTCCTGTCTACAGCCTTTCACCCACTTAGGCCTCTCAGCTTAAAAGTTCTAGATTCTCCCACAATCGGGAGCGTCTTCTCCACATCCACCTGTTTAAGACCCTCAGGGTCTTGTATTAATTAAGTCACTTCCTGCTTTTTTAGAATTCCCATGGACACAAGCCCAGCTTTTCTTCATTAGACAATCCTCTCATTCCAGGTGTTGTTCTTGATGTGGAGGCACTGGTGTTGGACTGGGGTGGGCAAGGTCAGAAGTCACATGACACCAGGTTACAGTCCAACAGGTTTGTTTGAAACATAAGCTTTCACAGCACTGCTCCTTCACCAGGTGAAGTTACTGTTCTGGTAAACCTCCTCTCAACCACCTCAAATGCCGTTAGATCCTAAAGAGGGCACCCAATTTGCACAGTACGCCAGATGCGAGCAATTTAAAAGGGACCCAAGGGGCACCTTTTTCACACGGGGGTGGAATGAGGTGCCAGAGGAAGTGGTGGAGGCTGGTACAATTACAACATTTAAAAGGCATCTGGATGGGTACATGAATGGGAAGGGTTGAGGGGCATATGGGTCTAATGCTGGAAAATGGGACTAGATTAATTTAGGTGGTCCGGTTGGACCAAAGGGTCCGTTTCCATGACCAGAGGCCTGTATAACTGAAGCATTATGGTTGTACTGCTATTCCCTTGCAATAAATGATAACACTCCATTAGCTTTTCTAATTACTTGCTGTACATGCATTCTACCTTTCTGCGATTAACACACAAGGATATTAGCCTCTGTCAGTGCGGCACTGCCTCATTATCAAACCCACAACCATCTGACCCACAGGCAAGAACATGAGCTTGAGTCACAGCAGACACCAGTAAGCACTGAGTTAAACTTCTTTTGCTAATGTATACCTCATTAAGATGATGATCTCCTGTAGATGTTGCAACTAAATTAATGCTGGAATTTGTAGGCTTGGGTAAACAAATGAAACATTGATTTATAGGTTTTGAAAAGTTACATCTAATGCTATTGAACTTTTGGCAACCCTTTTGAGAACCAATGCATTGCGCAAAGAGAGTTTGGATTAATGCAATAGAGACAAACATATCCAGTACAAGAAGGTGCAGAGTCTACTGCCCTTCCTGGATACAGATGGGTTACCTTGCGCTGGGTCTGCTATCATGCATCACCAAGGGGTTAAATGAAATGCCCAACTCATCCTAAAATGTGACCCCTGCAGCCTCCTTACCACAATGCTACACTGAGTCACACAGAGAAAACAGGGACTGGAATAGGCCATTCGGCCCGTAGAGCCTCCTTCAATGTGATCATTCAGCCCCCTTTTCCCGCTTTCTCCCTGAGCCTTACAGAAATTATACACATTTGTTGTCCCGTTTGAAACAAAACCAACAAATTTCTGATTGCTTTTTAGTTGCAAATAAATCGTGGAGAAGAAGAAGATTTGGACAAATTCACACCAACCAGCAAGTCATCACAGCTACACATTCTGAGCAAGACTACTAACAGGGGAATTTTCTGACTGGAACTGCATCACTCTTTCACAAAACGAGGAGCTGCCGACACTGGAGATCTCTGACACAAAAAAAACTGCTGGAGAAACTCAGTAGATCTGGCAGTGCCTGTGTAGAGAGAAACAGTGTTCATGTTTCAGGACCTTCCCTCAGAAATTCTGAAGTTCACCCTGGTCTTGAAACATTCATGCGGTTTTCTCCCCACAGATGCTGCCCGTTTCTTCCGTGGTTTCTCCAGCAATTTGTGTGTGTTTCTGGATTATCCTTTGATGGAGACATTTTCAGCAGTGACTTGGCAGACGAAGAAAAGTACCTTCTCTCCATCAGCACAACGGCAATTTAGCAGGAGCCTGCCTCCTGGGTTCCGCAGGATCTAAGAGTTGTCCCTGTCATATCTTTCTGAGCAGTAACTGTTCCCTCACCCACTTGTGCTGGTGATCTCCATTATCCATCAGCTGTGCTGCAGGTTTCAAAGCCTTTTAAGATTGTGGCCTCCCACATCTTCCCGACGAACCATCTTTCCATTTAGCTGCAAGCAATTTTTGATCATTCAACTTACACCTGGTCTAGTGCCAGCGAGTTCAAAATGACATTTTCCAACAAGTTGTGGGGAGCCTTACTTATTCAGACTCTTCACGCAAATGGAGAATGTGAAACTTTAAAACAGAAAGCCAAAACTTGGATGGAGAACAGGAAGGGTGCGTCTGAAAAACAGACTGCAGCAGTGGGAAGTGACTGCGCTCTGTGATGCTACCTCCCTTTCAGCAATCCCTTATTGATAGCTGCTGTTTCCCTTTTAAATTGAATATAATATTTCACAAACTGACTGACTGACATTACTCAGTTTGAAACCATTGCATTTTCTGCTCTTGTACATCTATGGCTCTTGGAGTTTACACTGGGTCCAATGGAGAACTACGGTTCTGAAGGAGGGTCACTGGACCTGGAATGTAAACTCTAAACTCTCTCCACAGACGCAGCCAGACCTATTGAGATTTTCCAGCAATTTATTTTTGTTTCTAATTTCCTACTTCGAATTCTTTTGGCTTTTTGTTCTGCACAATGTTGCACTCAGCTTTTAAGCAAACAAAGTGATTATGGAATCAGTAATTAAGTGCAAAAGAGGCACTTGGCTCCAGAAGCCAGCTCTGCTTGTACGTATGCTGATCCCATTCCCCTTTATATTCTTTTTCACAAATAATCTTTCCATTCTTAAATTACATCCCAAGCTATTTCCATGTTCTAATAATCCCATATGAAATAAAAATTTTAAACTCACCCTTCCTAGTCATCCAACAACACCATTAGCCCATTTCCCTCGATAGCTATTTATCAATGAACGATAAATACTTTTACACTATTTGACCCCAACATCTTGCAGATTCGATTAGACTGTCCGTTAATTATTTGGTGAAAAATTGCAATTTTTTAGGTTTTGGATGCAAGTACAACATTCCCTTCCTGCTATAGTTTTTTTTAAATAATCTTGGACCTTTTCAATGGCTCCACATAGTTTCTGTGATGGACTGCTCAGTGATGGCCTCATGAATGTAGATTCTGAATATCCGATGTATTCAATACTCATTTGTGAAAAACGCTTCATTGTCTTGTCTATCAGCCCTGCACAGTTACACAAGACCTAATCTGATCTCAAACATCTCTCTGCTTCTCCTGTGCCAAAATGTAGCAAATTATGTCCCATTTCCACCACAAGGAAGGGTTATTTTCATCTAACACATCTTTCCTGCTAGGATTTAAATTCACACGAGCCTGCTGCACCTATTAACTTTACCTCACCCTGCCCCCATTTCCTTGCATTCACTTCCTCTCAGGTATTTATGAGGAGGCCTGTGACATGTTTCCAATTAACCACTCCATTTGGCAGTGCATCCAACATCTTCACTTGGTACAAATAAATTACTCCTAACATCATTATTTTATATTTTACACTGACTCTCCCCTGTTCACAACTCACTGACCAGAGGAAAGTTATTTCTCCATGTTAACCTCACTGAGCCCAACTCAGATTTTTAAAGACATGAATTGTTTTTTGCTTAATTTGCACAAGACATGGGTGTCGTTTGCTCGAACAGCATTTATTATCCATCACCAATCGCCTTGCAGCAGGCAGTATCAGCTGTCTTCTAGAACATTCCATATCTTGTAGGTTCATCCATATTTTGATCCAGCACCAGTATGGAAATAACTAGGTGTCAAGTCTCCTCTGGATTTTTCCAAAGAGAGACACAGTTTCCTCAAAATTTCCTGATCGATGAATCCCCGAAAAACCCATTTTCTCCACTGTTGATAAATCCTTCTTGTAACAATGACAACCCAAATTGCATACAACTGAAAGTATTCAAAGGTCCAATCAAATTTTAACAAATATAATATTTCCATTCAATAAACTGATAATGTTGTTTGCACTTTTTCCGGCCTTACGTCCCCACTTGCCTGGATGAGTGCAGCTCCAGCCACACTCAGGAAGCTCAACACCAGCGGGATAAAGTAGCCGATGCTCAGTACACACTGTGCTGCTTGTGCACTGCCAAAATTCAAAGATCCTCAGATAGTACCTTCCAAGCCCACATCCGCTTCCATGGAGAACAACAGTCAAAAAGCTCAAAACCAGCTGGGATAAAGTAGCCAAGATAACAAAGTGTGCAGCTGGATGAACACAGCAGGCCAAGCAGCATCTGAGGAGCACAAAAGCTGACGTTTCGGGCCTAGACCCTTCTCGGGATAAAGTAGCTCCTGGCTTGAGCCGAGTTGAGGAAGAGATTCTTCACCCAAAGGGTTATGAATCTGTGGAACAGTGAAGCAGTTGGAGGCTGCCTCGTTGAATGCTTTGAAGGCAAAGATCAAATTTTGAACAGTAAAGGAATTAACAGTAATGGTGAACGGGCGAGTAAGTGGAGCTGAGTCCATGAAAACGTCAGCCATGGTCTTACTGAATGGTGCAGCAGGCTCAAAAGGCCGCATGGCCTACTCCTGCCCCTATTTCTCATGCTCTTACGGCAAGGGCAGCAGATACAAGGGAACACTACCCCCTGAACGTTCCATTCACCATCCTGATTTGGAAATATAATCGCTGTTCCTTCACTATCATTGGGTCAGAATTCCCTCCCCAAGGGTACTGTGGGTGCCCTCACCCTACATGGACTGCAGCTGTTTACAGGGCAGCTCGCTGGCACCTTCTCTAGAGCACTAACTGATGGGAAGTAAATGCCAGCCCAGACAGTGCAGCCAAACACCCATGTGTCAACATTCATGGCAACTATATTTAGGTTTCAGCCTCTGTTAATAGCCTTTTATTAAGGATCTTTCAGCAAAGACTTTAGAATCTTTCTTGCCATAGTTGATCGGGGTGCAGCTCTGAGTTAGCTCAATCACCATTTTGTGTTTTTAAGGCAAAGCTAGATAGATAGATAGATTTTTGAGCCGAAGGAATTAAGGGCCATGGCGAGCAGGCAGGTAAGTGGAGCTCAGTCCATGAAAAGATCAGCCATGACATTGCTGAATGTCAGAGCAGGTTTGAGGGACCAGATGGCCTACTCTGCTATTTCTTATGACCAGTCCTCCAGCTCTACTCCTACCCTTCGGTGCATTTTAATACTTGGATGTTAGCAACTCTGAAATTTCCTACCCAGTTTCTTTGAACATCTGTGATTGTAATCCATTTATCCAGATCCCAGCTCTGTCTTCAAGTTTGCCTAGTTTCTCCCTCCTGTCCATTTTAACTGTTGGAATATTTATCTTCTTTTTCTTCCTGATGTTATTTCCTCTCTGGTGCCCTCTTCAGTGAAAACGGAGGCAAAATAACTACCCGTTAACCTCCAGGTTTTAGACATCCTCCAATGATTTTCCCCCCTAAAATCCATGTGGAATTTCATTGGTCCAACACTGCAGATTCCAATCTCATGGGATGTGACTTTTGATCATAATTCTGTCTCTGGGTGGGTGAGAAAATAGATGTAGCGAGATGATTGTTAAGCAGTAAAATTGAAGACTAAACTTCAGTTAATATCAACTTCACCATTAAATACCTACAAGTCACAACCACAGCGATTCAGCACAGGCAGCATGACTCCTCGCCGGTCTGGACACTAAGCCCAAAATAAAACTTTCCTGACTTGCCATGGAGAAAACTTGTATTGCTTGTTTCCCCAAACTGCTGTATCCAGACTTTTGCTGATTTTTGGCCCAGCCAATGAATGTACTGGACCAGTATGAGACACCAGACCAAGGCACCAGTACAGCTCTCTGATATGATATTGCAACATGCAGACTCCTGCCACTTGACATTTCAGACGCCAGATGCCTTTTCCTACTTAGGACCAGAAGGCAACGGCTGGGCCACGAGCATATGGATGGCAAAAGACAGGGTGTGCTTTTAAGCATCAGCTGTGGTTCTGTGGCTAGCATCTCCTCTCCTCTGGCTTAGGAAGTCCCAGGTTCAAATCCCACTCCAGACAGCTAAGTATGATTTAAAAATAAACTCATGTCTGACACTCCACTATAGCATTGAGAGAAACAGGGCATAGGATGGGTTTACCTCCCAGTGAGCTCCTCTTGAGAGCTGTATTTTTTAAAGTTGAGGACAACATTTTGATTCTCACCAATTCTTTTAATATAGAGGGTGCAATCATGCTGTGACATGAACTTCCCTACTCATGAGGTATTCAGGCTCACTCCGAAGCAGAATTAGAAGAATTCATCAATATCCTCAATAACTATCAACTGCCCATTAAACAGAAAGCCACAACTGACATAAAAGTGAGCCACAAGTTTTGTTTCAAAAGGACTAGCAGAATTCTCCATACAAGCCATCTGCAGACTGTTGAGAACATAGCTCATGTGTTTCCATCATTCATGCACAAAGCTGGAAACCAAGCACTGTTAAAGTACTGTTTACTGCTTCTCAGATTACTGTTTTAGAATTCATGGTGTTTATTGTAATAGCATCCACTACCTCCTTCCCCATAGTGTAGCTCCTGAACAGAAACAGCCTTAAGTTAGAGTCCCCAAGTTCATTTGGAACAGTTTCACGACATGCGGTCACCTGCTTTCGTGACAGGTTGAAACAGTTCTCCCTTCTTTACAGACTCCCTCTCTCTTCCCCAACGCCTGGGACCCAATGGGAAAATGGATGTCCTTTAGGGTGTGGGGGGGGGGGGGGGGGGGGGGAGGAGGAGGAGGGGGGGGGGTTGGTGGCGTCGTCAAGAGGTGACTCTCCAGTGTCCCTCCGAACATCAGTAAAATTCAGTTCTCCCCAACCGCAAGCCCATTTTACACACACACACACACTCTCTCTCTCTCTCTCTCTCTCTCTCTCTCTCATACACACACACTATCTCAGCTTCCCCGGGGCTGCCTGTATTGACTTATCCTGCAGCTTGCTGCTCCTCCAATCGTGGGCTGCTTGTATCCTGCTTTCGTTACTGATTGCTTTACCGGTAAACCAGCTGCCAGTGATTGCAAGCGCAACTACTCACCATTTCCTTCCATTCCACTTCTCCCTGATGGGTCTCCCTGCGAATGACTGGGTTTCCCCAGTGATTCCCATGTACTGAGAGGGCAGGACTGCCCAACTTCCCAGGTCAACGTAAAAGATCCTGGAGAGCTACTGTGAAGGGGAGCGGAGAGTCTCCCCAGTGTCCAGGGAAATATTTCTTCCCTAATTAATATCACACAAAATGATGATCAGATCATTGTCTAATTGCTGCTTGTAGGGTCTTGCTGTGCACAGATGATCGAATGCATTTCCTGCATGTCAGTGATGACACATGGCGCTTCATTTGCTGCAAGGCACTTGGGCATGTCCCATGATTGTGAAAAGTGCTACATAAAATGCAGGAGTTTGTTATTTTTGGGATCCCAGTTGCCATTGACTTGGGTGATCCTATTAATCTCAGCAGATTCCTCTCTAAATGACAGAAAGCACTGTCATTTGCTGCAGCAGCTGGAAATGCAGCGTTGGGAAAGAGACAAGCAGTGAGTTTGCAAGCACACCCCTCTGTGATCAGTACTGACAACGATCGCTGGAGTATCTCAGCAGTTCTGGCAACACCTCTCCCACTTCCGCTTCTGAGTGAGTCCAAATACATCACGAGTAATCGAGTTCATTTTACAGCGTGACTGCACCCTCTAATCAAAGGGGTTGGTGAGGATTTAACATTAACATTTCGGGTCCAGTGATCCTTCCTCAGACAACGATAGATGATCCACAGACAGCCAGCACCTGGGGACATTCGAACACAGAGCAAGGCACCAGGACTGGCAAGGAATACTCTTAGTTGACCTTAATCCTACTATCTCTGCGGTCTAATTGTTGGAACTGCCGATGCTGGAGAATCTGAGATAACAACGTTTAGAGCATAGAACATAGAACAGTACAGCACAGAACAGGCCCTTCAGCCCACAATGTTGTGCCGACCATTGATCCTCATGTATGCACCCTCAAATTTCTGTGACCATATGCATGTCCAGCAGTCTCTTAAATGTCCCCAATGACCTTGCTTCCACAACTGCTGCTGGCAACGCATTCCATGCTCTCTCAACTCTCTGTGTAAAGAACCCGCCTCTGACATCCCCTCTATACTTTCCTCCAACCAGCTTAAAACTATGACCCCTCGTATTAGCCTTTTCTGCCCTGGGAAATAGTCTCTGGCTATCAACTCTATCTATGCCTCTCATTATCTTGTATACCTTAATGAGGTCCCCTCTCCTCCTCCTTTTCTCCAATGAAAAGAGACCAAGCTCAGTCAACCTCTCTTCATAAGATAAGCCCTCCAGTCCAGGCAGCATCCTGGTAAGCCTCCTCTGAACCCTCTCCAAAGCATCCACATCTTTCCTATAATACGGCGACCAGAACTGGACACAGTATTCCAAGTGAGGTCTAACCAAAGTTTTATAGAGCTGCAACAAGATCTCACGACTCTTAAACACAATCCCCCTGTTAATGAAAGCCAAAACACCATATGCTTTCTTAACAACCCTGTCCACTTGGGTGGCCATTTTAAGGGATCTATGAATCTGCACACCAAGATCCCTCTGTTCCTCCACACTGCCAAGAATCCTATCCTTAATCCTGTACTCAGCTTTCAAATTCGACTTTCCAAAATGCATCACCTCGCATTTATCCAGGTTGAACTCCATCATGCACCTCTCAGCCCATCTCTGCATCCTGTTAATGTCCCGCTGCAGCCTACAACAGCCCTCTATACTGTCCACAACACCTCCGACCTTTGTGTCGTCTGCAAACTTGCTGACCCATCCTTCAATCCCCTCATCCAAGTCATTAATAAAAATTACAAACAGTAGAGGCCCAAGGACAGAGCCCTGTGGAACACCACTCACCACTGACTTCCAGGCAGAATATTTTCCTTCTACTACCACTCGCTGCCTTCTCTTGGCCAGCCATTTCTGTACCCAAGCAGCTAAGTTCCCCTGTATCCCATTCCTCCTGACCTTCTGAATGAGCCTACCATGGGGAACCTTATCAAACGCCTTACTGAAGTCCACATACACCACATCCACAGCTCGACCCTCATCAACTTTTCTAGTCACATCCTCAAAAAACTCGATAAGGTTTGTGAGGCATGACCTACGCCTCACAAAGCCATGCTCTTCCATATGGCCATAAATCCTATCCCTCAGAATCCTTTCCAACACCTTGCAGACGACAGACGTGAGACTTACTGGTCTGTAATTGCTGGGGATTTCCCTATTTCCTTTCTTGACGAGAGGAATTACATTTGCCTCTCTCCAGTCCTCAGGTACGACTCCAGTGGAGAGCGAGGATGCAAAGATCTTCGCAAGTGGCGAAGATATTTTATTTCTCGCTTCCCAAAGCAGCCAAGGACAAATCTGGTCTGGGCCTGGGGACTTGTCAATCTTAATGTTTGACAAAATTTTCAGCACATCAGCTTCCTCTATCTCTATCCATTCCAGCATGCACACCTGCTCTTCAAAGGTTTCATTCACTACAAAGTTCGTTTCTTTCGTAAAGACAGAAGCAAAAAACTCATTAAGGGCTTCCCCTATCTCCTCAAACTCCACACACAAGTTCCCTATGCTATCCCTGATCGGCCCTACTCTTTTTGACCATTCTCTTATTCCTCACATAAGTGTAAAATGCCTTTGCGTTCTCCCTAATTCGTTCTGCCAAGCCTTTCTCGTGCCCCCTCCTGGCTCTGCTCAGACCATTTTTGAGCTCCTTCCTTGCCTGCGTGTAATCCTCTCTAGCTGAACTTGACCCTAGCTTCCTCCACCTTATGTAAGCTACCTTCTTCCTTTTCACAAGAAGCTCCAGCGCTCTCGTCATCCAAGGTTCCTTTATCTTACCCCTTCTTGCCTGTCTCAGAGGGACGTATTTACTCATCACTCGCAACAACTGTTCCTTAAACAGTCTCCACATGTCTATAGTGCCCTTACCATGGAACAATTGCTCCCAGCCCATGCCTCCTAACTCATGTCTAATCGCATCATAGTTTCCTCTTCCCCAATTAAATATCCTCCCATTTTGCCTAATCCTCTCCTTCTCCATAGCTATGTAGAATGTGAGGCAGTTATGGTCACTATCACCAAAATGCTCTCCCACCACAAGATCTGATACCTGCCCCGGCTCGTTTCCGAGCACCAAGTCTAGAATGGCCTCTCCCCTCGTCGGCCTGTCAATGTACTGAGTTAGGAAACCCTCCTGAACACACCTTACAAAAACAGCTCCATTCAAATCTTCTGCTCGAAGCAGGTTCCAATCAATATTAGGAAAGTTAAAGTCACCCATTACAACAACCCTACTACGTCCGCACTTTTCCAAAATCTGCCGACCTATGCTTTCTTCAATCTCCCTGCTGCTATTGGGGGGCCTGTAGTAAACCCCTAACGAGGTGACTGCTCCCTTGCTGGATGAACGCAGCAGGCCAAGCAGCAGAGGAGCAGGAATGTTGACGTTTCAGGCCTAGACCCCTCTTCAGAAATGTATAAGTTCGTTTCTAAATTTTAGGGCTGGGGTTTTAAAGTAAATGAAAGAAATAAAACAAATTTGCTTTGATATAGCACCTCTACATCTTAAGGATGTTGCAAAGCATTTCACAGCAACACACAATTTTAGAGTTTAGCTCCTGTTATAATTTGTGGAGATGTATGGATAATTGATTCATAGCAAAATTGACCAAAAACATGAGGTAAACAGCCTAATAATCTGTTTGCACTGGCCCTGCGACAGCACAGCGCTCCTGAATCCAGAGGT
This sequence comes from Stegostoma tigrinum, assembly GCF_030684315.1. Classification (NCBI taxonomy): domain Eukaryota; kingdom Metazoa; phylum Chordata; class Chondrichthyes; order Orectolobiformes; family Stegostomatidae; genus Stegostoma; species Stegostoma tigrinum. The sequence goes on along the minus strand of NC_081381.1, from coordinate 11,654,716 downwards.
GAAAGGACACTTGACAGTAAAAGTACAACGCAGCTCAGGTTCATTAATATCATACACAGCAATGAGATTCCTCACCACACCTATAATGCCAGCAGCAATACCCACCATCAGCAGGAACAGGGGCAGCAGATGCATGCAAACTGTATCTGAAAGTTCCCCTCCAAACCATCCACCAGCTTTACTACAAAATACATCATCACTTCCCCAGCATCACTGGGTCCAAATCCTGGAACTCCCTCCCAAACTGTATGCTGGCTGTTCCTGAACTGTGCAGTGGTGGAAGGCACCAACTCACAAGTTATGTACATTCACATCATGAAAACATGCTGAAAATCTCTACCCTTACAAATCTAAACCCTCACTTCAAACTGCGGGCTGCTTGCTTTGCTGCGGACGTGGCTGACAAGTGAGGAAGATGCCAAGTGTGTGGCTCAGTCAGTAGGCACGACGTCACCTGGTCAGAGGTGGGGGAGTAGAGGCAAAAACCCAAGGAACTGTGAGGTCAAGACATTAAAGGAGCAACTGTACAGGTCAGCCAAATTGGGCCTGTACGTAAATTAAACCGGGAGAGCGGCCGTTGCTGATCTGGGTGAACACAGCAGCAAATATTGTTCTTGTAACTGACTGTGAAGAGTCTCGAGTATTCAACGCAGCAAGACCGCAAACGCTCTCTTTGCACTGCCAGTGGGATTGCCTGACTGATATGGAAGGCCAGTTTGCGCATGTAGCAGTAAAAGGTTTGTTCGATCTTTGTAAAGTTACGTTTTGTTACGGTTTCAGTCCGGGATGCGATAACCAACACCTTCTCAAGCGCGAGAACTGCAAACCCAGCAACACTCACATCCCGGGGAGAAATAAGTAAGAGATTAGATTCACAAAATCCACTTCATGTCAAACACACAGGGCTTTACCCCAATCCCAGTCCCTTGGTACATTCAGGCTGAAGAGCCTGTCCCCATCACCCATTGGCAGTTCCTGCTGCAAGTTTCACGGCACCCCTCAGTGTGTAGCCCTGTGGCCGTGGAATGTACCAATCGGCAACACACGGTCATTGACAGCGCTTCACACTGCCAGACAAACACGCCCCGGGGCAGACCAAAGAGCAGCTTTCACAGTTACTAGTCCTCCGGCCGCAGTTGCTGTTTAACTCGAAGTACAATCTGCAGAAGACAGCACAGCACAAAGTCCTGCTTTCTCAGAGCTGCTCAAGATGAACTTCCACAAGGAAAAACCCACTTCATCCCTGGTGGGAAGGCAGCGTGTGGACAGGAAGAGGTCCTGGGTTTGACTGGAAGGTTTTTCCTCTCCACGGCTTGGTGCTATTTCTCAGGCAGTGGCATTCTGCCCAAATGATGCTGACCGTCTACTCAGGGAATTACCCAATAGGATCTACCGATCCCTTTACTCACAGGATATGACACATCAACCACCATCCAATCAGCAACGGTGTTTTTCTATTGAATGATTCTAGGAGGGCAAGTGATACTTGCCAGTCCGACTGTTTGGAGCATTCCATGTCAATGCAGTCAGCTCCATCTTTAGCAGCATGAGAGTGAGACAGAAGCTCACGGCCGGTGGATGGAGGACCAATGCGATAATGTGCTGCAGCCGCACAAAGCAAGCGGCCGTTAGGACGAGGCCAACGTTGAGTACAGTTCCCCTCCTTTGTTCAGCGGTTTATACATCATCTCCCTGCAGATGGAGGACATTTTCAATTGGCAGAAAGTTACTTGAATGACAGATGGATAAACAAATGGACCACTGTCTTCAAGGGCAGCCCAAGGGGCATGTAGTAATAGCCCAGCTAGAGGCTGTCTCACACAGACACGGCAAAGTGAACTTCCTCGACCTCACACACTGCCTGATCCGTTGTCCCTATCACAAAAAAAGGGTTGAACCCCAGCCCTCAACACACACTCCTCCGGGTTAGAAAGTGAATAATTGCTGAGAAGTCTCGCCGAGAGTCACAAGGACGCAGGATGAGATTACAGAGCCCATCGCGTCCAGGCCATTAAGTGTGCAATAATCCATTTTGACCCTCATCTGTCTCCGTACTCCCGTCGATATATTTCCCTAAAGGTGTCCCTCCAAATTCTAGCTGAAATTATTGATCACCCCTCAGGTGGCAATTCCACTCGCTTATTAACAAAGGCTTTCCTTCACATTCAGTGCGTTCCCTTCAATGATTTACTCGGTTACTTCGCCAAAAAAAATTACATCAGTCAAACACAATCTGCCTTTTACAAACACCCCAGTCAACTCTCTTTCATTGACTCAGTCTTTATTAACATTCACCCTGATCACTTTTTCCAAAGCTTTTTATCCATCTCTTTATCCGAACTGACCCAGCCTGTAGTCGCCAGGCGTCTCCTTACACCAGACCTTGAACAAGGGGATCCCATTTATCATTCTCCAATCTAGATCATCTCCTCAGGATTTAGGGAAAGATTGTGAGAAAGCCTTCTGCTGTCTCCACAGACCACTCCCTTCAGGATTCCGAGACACAGGCATCAGACCAGGTGACTTAGCCACTCTGAGAACAGCCGGCCCCTCTGGGACATTGCACTGACCAACTCTCACCCCAGCCCTTGCCTCGAACATCTCTGCTTCTACTGAGAAACTGCCAGAGTCCTCCTCTGTGCTGGTGATAGACAAAGTACAAAAAACAGAAGCTGCTGGAAAAGCTCAGCAGGTCTGATAGCATCTGTGTAGAAAAAAAAATCAAATCAGCATTTGGGGTCCGGATTCTGAGACAGGGTCACTGGACCCAAAACATTAACTTCTATTTTTGTTCACAGATGCTGCCAGACCTGCTGAGCTTTTCCAGCAGCTTCTGTTTTTGTTCCTGATTTACAGCATCTGCAGTTCTTTTGGATTTTATTGATACAAAGTACTTTAGTCTTGCTGTGCACAACAGATATATCACGTTCTTTATCCCCATTACATTACACCGCATCATTTACTATTTACAAACTAACTGGAGTTTTGTTTGAAGGGGTAACGGAGAGACTGGATGAGGGTAACACTGTTGATGAGATGTACTTGGGTTGCCAAAAAAGATTTTGATGCAGTGCCATACAATAGGAGGAAAGTTAAGGGTCATGGAATAAGAGGGATAGTATGAACATGGATCCAAAACTAGCTGTGGGAGGAGAAACACTTTCAATCTGCACTCTCTGGTTCTCGATCTTTTCACAAGCAGCAACAGTTTTCTTTCCATCCACTCTCATGACTCCTCACGATTTTGAAAACTTACGGGTATGTTTCGAGCTGCAGGAAGGTGTGTAGGGGAGTGCCGCAGGGATTGGAACCGGGATATCTTGCTTTTCTTGATATATGTAAATAATCCAGATCTCGGTGCGCAGGGGACAATTTAAAAGTTTGCAGACAACTCAAAACTTGGGAGAATCATGAACTGTGAAGATTTCAGAAGGACACTGACAAATTGGTGGAATGGGTGGACAAGTGGCAGATGTAAGTGTGGAAAAGTGAAAAGGTTACACGTTATGAAGAGAACATGGAGAGGCAGTTTAAAACAAGTTCTGAACGGTGTGTCGGAGTTTAAAGACCTGGATGTATCCATACACAAGTCATTAAAAAAGGTGCCAGAGAGCTGTTAATAAAGCATGCAATATTCTAAGCTTCATTAATAAGGGCATAAAGCATAAGAGCAGAGTGTAAGGCCACTGGCTAGACCCCAGCTGGAACAGTGTGTACAGTTCTGGGTCTCACATTTTAGGCAGGGTATGAATGCTTTGGAAGGCACACATATTCCAGGGATGAGAATGTTCAGTCATGGAGAGAGATTCGAGAAAGTGGGACTATTTTCTTTGGAAAGAGGAGATTTGACAAATGTATTCAAAATCATGAATATGGACAATGAATGGGGAGAAACTATTCCCGCTTGTAAAAGGATCAAGAACCAGATGGTACAGATTTAACGTGTTTTGTAAAAGAAACAAATGTGAAGTGGGAATATGCTTTTTCACACGTCCAAGTGAGACATTCAAACGGGACGTTGGATAATTATTTAAAATACAAACAACGTGCAGGGTTACAGAGCAGGCAAGAGATTGACACCAAATCAAAATACTGAGACGGACAGTACAACAGAATGGATTGAATGCCCTTCTTCTGTCTCTTGTATTCTCAGATCTTTACTTTGCCACCTTATTTACTCCACTTACCTTCTGAAATCATTGTATTCAGCACACTAAACCCAAATTCATCTGACATTCATCATACAACCCTTCCTGCTTAATGGACCACATTCTCCATCTCCCTCAGCATCTGAGGGAACACATCAGTTTCCTTACCTTTCCCTCCAACAGCAATGTACCAAGCCTGTACCTGAAATATCACTTCCTTATAAATCCCTCAGTCTGGCTCCATTTTACCCAGGTTTGATGCCCTGTCATTCCCCAGAAGTTAGCTCTCCCTCTGATGGAAGAGTTTCTCGTGGAGTTGCAGTTTGATATCTCTCACTCTGCTGTCGCAGCAGGATTTTTTTTGCTTTGTAAACATATTCTGTGACAGTGAGCTCACAATACCTGCTTGGATTTCAGGTGGTCAGCGCTAACACAGGCAACTCTCCTGACATTGATAACTTCTTTGAAATCACATTTTAAACCCAGAGCAGGATTATCCAGATCGACTGGGAAAACAAACATCTAAAACATTCTGGGTGTAGTTCAAAACTATGGCACTTACCATTTCCAGGAAATACCATTTCGTGTAGGACTGCTGATATTGCCTACAGAGTGTATGATTCTCATAGTCTCTCTCATCTGTTTGCTTCACGATTGGGAATTACAATATCATCCAGTACAAACAACAGCGTGTCCACAGCCTACAGCGACATCCCTCATTTACCCGCTGTGTTAATAAACAGACCCCGTTCAAACGGCTTCGCTTATGAAGGGGGCATGCTCCCAGAATAAGAGGGTCAGAAACTACGTTAAAAATTAAACCACTCAGCTGAGGAGAAGGAGGAGCTGCTTCTTCAGACAGGTGGTGCTATACAGTGCAACTCAGCAAGGCTCGGAGGCGGGGACTACACCCGGAACGCAAAAGTGTAGCAGGAAATATTTTCACCCAACAGCAGCAGAAAGGTGGATGAAAGAAAGCACAGCGAGCAGAGCAAAGCAAACTAACTCCTCCGAATTAAAACAGCTCCTTGCTCGTCAGCAAAAGCCACAGGTTCACTGACTTGACACAGGATGGTGGGAGCACAAAATCAACATGAAACAGGGACTGAATAGCTCAGGCATTAGGATAAGAAAGTGCAGCATTAGCCCAGATGCCAGTCTCAATTAACTTCCGAGAGAGAGAGAACGAGAACATTCCCCAAATCGTTGTGCAACTGCCAAGAAATACAAAGGGAACAGCCCGCCGTCGGTTAGAGCTGGATTCAAGTGAGAAAATTTCTCAGTGATCAGGAATTTTGAAATGATTCTTGGAAGTAAAACGTTAACTGAAACATACGTAAAATTTAAATTCAAAAAACCAAAAGGAGGGAAGAGACAGGAGGGAGTAAGTAGAGGTGGGAGGAGGGTGAAATCTCCCGGCTTTGCAGCAACAGCTACGTCTCTCGCTGCAAATACTTCCCAACTATTAACGAAATGACCCAGAGAGTGTGTACACTGGACAGCAATTTCCCCAGGAGCAGGGATGCCAATTGGCAAGCATCAAACCAAGAGTGCAAAGTTGGAAAATTTACTGCCTTTCACTTACTCAAATCTGTGTCTTTCCTTTCCTTTAGGGTTAAGTATGTAATACAACAGTGACAACACTGACTTTAAGAAGCGTATTTTTATGGTTTCTTTTTATGAAGACAGGGCGAGGTATCAAGCAGTCTAGCCAGAGCCACTGGAGGAAACAGTTTGAGAAGCCTTGGGCTTTTCTTTTAAAAAAAAGTTAGAATAATAGAACTGGCCTGAATGAGTGGGAGGTCAAACTCAACAAAACCAGGACTTTTAGTTTTAGTTTCTCAGAAGCAGTTGCTGGGTCCTTTAAGCTGGTTTGGAACCTGCAGTACATCTCTCCCTGTTACACTCTCTCTCACTCAGTTTTCTCGATGTTTTTTCCTCCTGGAGAGGAAAGTTGCCTGCAAGGCAACCTATCTTACTGAACGTGCCTTTGCCAAGGGTGCATGCTTAGGACGTTACTATATTGGAACAGTTACTGTGCAGTGGTTAAATAATCTATTACTCTGTTTAGCTTTCCAATAGAGTTAAGTTATTCTAATTTCTTCTTTCTTTTGTTGTACTTTAACTATAGCGCATGAATAAAGTGTATTTTGATTTAAGACTGGCAAGTTTGACCAGTCAAATGCATCCAGAACATAACTGGCCTGTAAAAGAAGATGCTGTTAGAGTATAGGCTGTCTTAATATATTTTAAAGGGGGTTTGGTCAGGTCCATAACACCATACAAATCAGCACAGGAACAGACCTGTTAGCCCACCAAGCCTGTGACAATTCCTAATCCTTATTTAGACCCACTACTTGTTGCCCATACGCCATTTCTATCCCTCTGTTCATCTAACATTCATGCGTTTATCAAGATATGCCTTAAATGTTACTGATGTACCTGCTCCCACCAGCTCCACTGGCAATGTGTTCCAGGCACCAACCACCCTCAGTGTGAAACATTTTCCCCTGTATCTCTCTCCTAAACTTCTCCCCCCCCCCTCACCTTGAGCATGTGCCCTGGAAAGAGCCTCTGACTATCCACCCTATCTATGCCTCTCAGTTTTCCAGACCTCCATCAGGTCGCCCCTTAGCCTGTCTTTCCAGTGAAAACAATCCAAGTTTATTCAATGATAATGGGAACTGCAGATGCTGGAGAATCCAAGATAATAAAATGTGAGGCTGGATGAACACAGCAGGGCCAGCAGCATCTCAGGAGCACAAAAGCTGATGTTTCGGCCTAGACCCTTCATCAGAGAGGGGGATGGGGAGAGGGTTCTGAAATAAATAGGGAGAGAGGGGGAGGCGGACCAAAGATGGAGAGAAAAGAAGATAAGTGGAGAGGAGAGTATAGGTGGGGAGGTAGGGAGGGGATAGGTCAGTCCAGGGAAGACGGACAGGTCAAGGAGGCGGGATGAGGTTAGTAGGTAGGAGATGGGGGTGTGGCTTGGGGTGGGAGGAAGGGATGGGAGAGGAAGAACAGGTTAGGGAGGCAGAGACAGGCTGGACTGGTTTTGGGATGCAGTGGGTGGAGGGGAAGAGCTGGGCTGATTGTGTGGTGCAGTGGCGGGAGGGGACGAACTGGGCTGGTTTTGGGATGTGGTGGGGGAAGGGGAGATTTTGAAGCTGGTGAAGTCCACATTGATATCATTGGGCTGCAGGGTTCCCAAGCTGAATATGAGTTGCTGTTCCTGCAACCTTCGGGTGGCATCATTGTGGCACTGCAGGAGGCCCATGATGGACATGTCATCTAAAGAATGGGAGGGGGAGTGGAAATGGTTCACGACTGGGAGGTGCAGTTGTTTGTTGCGAACTGAGCAGAGGTGTTCTGCAAAGCGACCCCCAAGCCTCCGCTTGGTTTCCCCAATGTAGAGGAAGCCACACCGGGTACAGTGGATGCAGTATACCACATTGGCAGATGTGCAGGTGAACCTCTGCTTAATGTGGAATGTCATCTTGGGGCCTGGGATGGGGGTGAGGGAGGAGGTGTGGGGACAGGTGTAGCATTTCCTGCGGTTGCAGGGGAAGGTGCCGGGTGTGGTGGGGTTGGAGGGCAGTGTGGAGCGAACAAGGGAGTCAAGGAGAGAGTGGACTCTCCGGAAAGCAGACAGGGGAGGGGATGGAAAAATGTCTTGGGTGGTGGGGTCGGATTGTAGATGGCGGAAGTGTCGGAGGATGATGCTTTGCATTCTGCGGTTGCAGGACAACCACACAACCAGCCCAGCTCTTCCCCTCCACCCACTGCATCCCAAAACCAGTCCAGCCTGTCTCTGCCTCCCTAACCTGTTCTTCCTCTCACCCATCCCTTCCTCCCACCCCAAGCCGCACCCCCATCTCCTACCTACTAATCTCATCCCACCTCCTTGGCCTGTCCGTCTTCCCTGGACTGACCTATCCCCTCCCTACCTCCCCACCTATACTCTCCTCTCTACCTATCTTCTTTTCTCTCCATCTTTGGTCCGCCTCCCCCTCTCTCCCTATTTATTCCAGAACCCTCACCCCATCCCCCTCTCTGATGAAAGGTCTAGGCCCGAAACGTCAGCTTTTGTGCTCCCGAGATGCTGCTGGCCCTGCTGTGTTCATCCAGCCTCACATTTTATTATCCAAGTTTATTCAACCTCTTCTCATAACTAAAACCCTCCAGACCAGCCACATCCTGGCATACCTTCTCTGGACCCTCTCCCAAGTATCCATGCCCTTCTGAACTGCACACAATATTCCAAACGTGGCCTAAAGTTTCGTACAGCTGTAACATAACTTGTGTCATGAAGGAGTGGTTGACTCTCTGACAATTAAAACAAACACCCAGAGAAGCTCACCTCGTCTCATTATCTGTTAAAGGGGTGGCTAAGACAAAGAAATCCCTGATACTCACTTCACAATCAAATAACAATTTATTTATCTAACTCTAACAGTGAACAAATTAACAAAACAACAAACTGAATAATTGTCCCTTAACTATTCCTGAATAGAAGAAACTTGTATTGGTATGCTATTCCAATAGATACAAATCCCACTCAAATAAACCAAACTAAAAAAAATTGAAGCTTAATCTCTTGAAATTATAGCCAGGATAAATCTTCCAGAAAGACCTTTGCTTCTCTGCTGTCCTCCAGTCAGGAACGCCTTCCTCCATTGATTTCATTAGTCAGGAATAGTAGCTAAGAGTGCTGTAGTATCTTTATTTAGATGGAACTTATTCAGATCTTAGGAGATTTCTGTGACAGCCAGTGATTTTCTCATTCTTTAGAGCTGATGGCTGTTGGACGCTGTTCTCTTAACAGATGGCAGTTTGTTCTCACTCCGAATTTCAAATGCTCTCGTCTTTTACACCCTTGATAATCTATTAATTTCTTACAATAGGATTGATCCAAGGCTGTCAAATCCATCAGATTTAAATTTAATTGAGTTTTGGATTCTAGGCCCTAGTTTAAATTAATTGGCTAAATCCAAAAACCCATTGTCTTGGTAAAAATGCCACTTTGCCTGCTAACACTATAGTCTTTTAAAACAAAGTTGCAATTTTCATTTTACAAGCAAATTCTAATGTCCTGCCTTCCAATCCGCAAGTACTACACCCACTTCACAACATTTGTCAACTTTTATATTTGATGCCCTGGCCAATGAAGGCAAGAATGCCGCATGCCTCCTTGACCACCTCATCCAGTAATGTTGCCACTTTCTAGGATCCTAAGGGTTCTGCCATTTATTGTATAACTATTAAGTTTGGGTTGGGCAATAAAAATACTTTGACTAATCCAGACTAATACATAAGGAGCAAGTGATACACAGAAATAACATGCAGGCTAGAGTCACATGAGGAACGAAAACTTGAACTTGGAGATCCAGACAGGCATGAGAACAGGTTAAGTACCGCTGTAGATAAAGGCAGGTTTTTGGAGTGACGGTCCAAGTGATTTTGACAAAAGACAGCTTTCGGACACTGAAAGGTGCACAGAGCTTGTGGTGGGACAAAACATTCTGAGCCAAAGTATTGGTTTAGTGTGTTTTACAAAGATCTCCCCTCGTTCTGCAAAAATCTAAGATTCGACAAGCAGGGTGACAGCCTGGAGCTTTGAAAGGGAAGTGAGAGCTAGGAATGATTCAAAGTTATGTGAAAAGAAAAGGGAGTTTGCCATCAAAAACATCTGGGACTCCTCCCTCGCCTCATTTAATCTGAAGCCCAGGATAAAGAAAAGAGTGAGATTTCTAAGTGGTCACACTGGACCTCCATTTTGTAATGTGTGAAGGAATCTGAAGGCTCGTGGTAGTATCCCTACCTCAGGGACAGGAGGTCTAGGTTCAAAACCCAGACACATCACATCATATCTGAACTGCCTAATTCAAAAATCAACAAGACAAATCAGAATAACTCATCATTTGAGTCTGAGCATTTTTCCCCTAAATTGATCCTAAAGCACAGGAGAAGGCCTGGGATAGCTCTTTAAAGCAGCTCCCAGACCAGTTCCACTTCCTCCTTCTATCCCCACGGTCCTGCTAATGTCACCGTTGTAATGGTTTCTTTGTCTGTGGAAAGGCATTGCTCTCCCCATCAGCCTTCAGGCAACATATTCCAGACCACTAATACCATTGCGTAAATCTAAAATAGCCATCAGCAATTATACAACCTCTGCTTTCCAAACCCACCAATTGTCTCAAAAATCCATCCGGGTTTGATGATCTAATTTGGATGATAGAATTAGGTGATGCAAAGCATGAGAGGAGGTTGTAAATACCCTTAGATTGGTCACACACAAAGAAAGATACATTTGGATATCTGCATCATTACAATAACGAGATGAAACCCCTGCAAGTGGGGGAAATATCTGAACACTGTCTGAAAGGAGGCAGGTTCAGTTAAGTGCACTAGCAGGTCATGTTCCTGCGCATTTAAGAAGTGAGGCACCTCCTTGCCCTGAAAACTGGTCTAAATTGCGAAAAGAAACAAGATCCAACTGCAAGCATTCCCTTGGCTGATTAACATTTGCTGAAGAAGCAAGATTCTTTATCCATTTAATCAGATAGTCATCAAGCTCATTTGCACAAAGTTGAGTGAGATGCATCCTGACGAACAGGAGTTACAGTGTCATGGAATCACCTGAAGGTTAAGGTTAACATGTAGCTGTTTGCAGAATATGACAGCTGCTTGTTGCAGGGTTTCATGGTTCTTACAACCAAAAGGCATTTATTTTCTAATTCCAGTCACGTTCTAGTAAATTTAGCTTTCCTTCCTATCTAGGTTACAAGACCATTTGTTACTTCGTCATTTGTGGCTACACCCTACAGAACTGGGATGAGAAACTCATGGTCATGATTTTATTGTTGCACATTAGTTTTTGAAATGTATTTCCTGGTGTTTAATTAAGACATAATAAAAGCCTATAAAAACATACAAGTAAGCACTAAGTACTCATTTCAGACTTCCTCATCAGGGCTAAAAGACTGAAACTATTTGGATTAAGTTTTATTTCCCAAATTATTCCATTAAATCACTGCCAGCTAATCATTGTCATTCCAACACCCAGGGTGAAGCACTGGGGTTTCACACCCTCCTACTCCAGGAGTGTGTTTGGGAAGGTTCCCCTGGGAAATCACCGAACTCAAAACCCTTAAAGCCACACAGCAGTTATAAAACTGTTCTGGGTCAGACGGTAAATCACAGCTGTGAGGAGGCTCCATCCCATCCCCTCTTTGACCTGTCCGTCTCCTCTCCACCTATCTGCTCCTCTCTCCGTCTTCTGTTCCATCTCCCCCCCCCCCTCTCTCCCTATTTATTTTAGAACACCCTTCCCCTCCCCCATTTTTGAAGACGGGTCTAAGCCTGAAACGTCAGCTTTCCTGGTCCTCTGATGCTGCCTGGCCTGCTGTGTTCATCTAGCTCCAGACTTTGTTATCACTGGTAAATCTCTGCTAGTCCCAAGATGGAAGAGAATTAGTGGGGGTAGGAGAGAAAGAAAAAATAAAAATCACCAGGTTTGGAGAAGTGTATGATGATCGAGTGGGGGAAGTTATAAGTAAGGGATACTTCCACCCCCTACATGTTCTTTTTTTCCAAGAACGATAAACTGAAGCAGAAGCGAGGGGAGTTCTGCAATTAAATAATCAAAGTGTTGCACATTGTTGAGGTGCACAGTACTATGTTGCTTTTTGGAAGCAGTAAGAGGGAGAATGAGACAAAATTATCAAAGATTTTTGAGTTAGTGAAATTCCACCTGGCAATCTCTGACTGAGTGAGCTGCAGAGGGTTTAAAAACAATGCAAGTGCCAAAAGGAAGAGAGCAGAGGAAACATACATAGCCTGCAGACAGAAAGCATCCATCTCTCCCTCACCTCACGCTCTCCATGTCTCCATCTTCCTGTGCAGGGAAGAGACAGGAAAAAAAAACCCAAGAAAGCTTAAAATGAAGAATTTGCACAAGGAAGGTCTCACGCTTATCCGATTGATCAATGATTGAAGAATGACCACCACCCAAAAGATAAAAAAAGTCAAGATTAATCCAATTGGTTAACAAACTCAACCAGACTTTCCATTGGCTATGGGAAGGCAGTGGTCCAAGAGGAAGGATCAACGGCAGAAGCATCTGGGAGGGTCCATGTGTTGAAAACTCCAGGGAGACATTTGGCCAAAGACAGCAATCCAGCTGTGGCACTCCCAAAAGCAAACTGCTCTCCCATTTCGTCAGGAACGTGCGGTGTTAGCACCAGAAATATTTTATCAACAAGATGATCTTTGCTCTATATTTGCACTGACTCTATCCTGCTGCCTGGAAGCCCTCAGACTGAATATTTGCAGCCCTGGGGTTATATCTGACCTCGAGATGAGCTACTGGTTACATGTCCACAAGTGTCATCGAGGTCCCCTCTTTTCACCTCCGTGGTGTTGCTCACCTCTACCCCTACCTCAGCTCATCAGCGAGTCTCTCCTTCGAGCCTTTGTTACCTTGGGGCTTGACTTTACTAACGCATGCCTGGTCGGGTCTAATGTCTCTGCCCAAACTTGACTGCCAATGCCCTAAATCGTAGCGATTCCTATTCACCTATCACTCCCTCCACCACTGACTCTCAGTTGCAGCAGTGTGTACCATCTAGACTATAAAAATTCACCAAAGTGCCATAGACACCAACTTCCAAATCGACTGCCACCTCAGCAGATACATGGGGACGCCACTTGCAAACTCCCCACCAAACTGCTCACTGTCCTGACTGGCACAAAGAACTAAGAAAATTACAGCACAGGAACAAGCCCTTCGGCCCTCCAAGCCTGCGCTGATCCGGATCCTCTATCTAAAACTGTTGCTTATTTTCCAAGGATCTGTATCCCTCTGCTCCCTGCTCATTCATGTATCTGACTAGATACATCTTCAATGATGCCATCGTGCCCGCCTCTACCACCTCCACTGGCAACGCGTTCCAGGTACCCACCACCCTCTGCATAAAGAACTTTCCACGCATATCTCCCTTAAACTTTCCTCCTCTCACTTTGAACTCATGACCCCTAGTAATTGAGTCCCCCACTCTGGGGAAAAAAACTTTTGCTATCCACCCTGACTACACCCCTCATGATTTTGTAGACCTCAATCAGGTCCCCTCTCAACTTCTGCCTTTCTAATGAAAATAATCCTAATCTACTGAACCTTTCTTCATAGCTAACACCCTCCATACCAGGCAACATCCTGGTGAACCCCCTCTGCACCGTCTCCAAAGCATCCACATCCTTTTGGTAACGTGGCGACCAGAACTGTACACAATACTCCAAATGTGGCCGAGCCAAAGTCCTATACAACTGTAACATGACCTGCCAACTCAATACCCCGTCTGATGAATGAAAGCATGCCATATGCCTTCTTGATCACTCTATCCAACTGCATTGCCACCTTCAGGGAACAATGGACCTGAGCACCCAGATCTCTCTGTGCATAAAATTTTCCCTAGGGCTTTTCCATTTACCATAGTTCGCTCTTGAATTTGATCTTCCAAAATGCATCACCTCGCTTTTGACCGGATTGAACTCCATCTGCCATATCTGCCCAACTCTCCAATCTATCTATATTCTGCTGTAATCTCTGACAGTCCCCCTCACTATCTGCTACTCCACCAGTCTTAGTGTCATCTGCAAAACTTGCTAATCAGACCATCTATACCTTCCTCCAGATCATTTATGTAAATCACAAACAGTGGTCCCAACACGGATCCCTGTGGAACAGCACTGGTCACAGTTCTCCATTTTGAGAAACTCCCTTCCACTATAACTCTGTCTCCTGTTGCCTAGCCAGTTTTTTACCCATCTAGCTAGTACACCCTGGGCCCCATGCGACTTCACTTTCTCCACCAGCCTACCATGCGGAACCTTATCAAACACCTTACTGAAGTCCATGTATATGACATCTACAGCCCTTCCCTCGTCTATCAACTTTGCCACTTCCTCAAAGAATTCTATTAAGTTGGTAAGACATGACCTTCCCTGCATAAAACCATGCTGCCTATCACTAATAAGCCCATTTTCTTCCAAATGTAAATAGATCCTATCCCTCTGTATCTTCTCCAGCAGCTTCCCCACCACTGACGTCAGGCTCACCAGTCTATAATTTCCTGGATTATCCTTGCTATCCTTCTTAAACAAGGGGACAACATTAGCAAGCCTCCAGTCCTCCGGGACCTCACCCGTGTCTAAGGGTGCTGCAAAGATATCTGTTAAGGCCCTGGCTATTTCCTCTCTCGCGTCCCTCAGCAACCTGGGATAGATCCCATCTGGATGTGGGGACTTGTCCACCCAAATGCCTTTTAGAATACCCAACACTTGCCCCCCTACTTATGCAGACTTGACCGAGAATAATAAAACATCTATCCTTAACCTCAACATCCATCATGTCCCTCTCCACAGTGAACCGACGCAAAGTACTCATTAAGAATCTCACTCATTTTCGGAGTCCTTGCATAGCTTCCCTCTTTTGTCCTTGAGTGGGCTAACCCTTTCTCTAGTTACTGTCTTGATCCTAATGTATGAAAAGGCTTTGGGATTTTCCTTAACCCTGTTTTCTAAAGATATTTCATGGCCCCTTTTAGCCCTCTTAACTCCACGTTTAGATTGGTCCTACTTTCCTGATATTCTTCCAAAGTTTCATCTGTTTTCAGTCGCCTAGACCTTATGTATGCTTCCTTTGTCCTCTTGCTAGCCTCTCAACTTCACCTGTTGTCCACGGTTCCCTAATCTTTCCCTTTCTATCCCTCATTTTCACAGGGACATGTCTGTCCTGCCCTCAGTAACCTGGGATAGATCCCATTAGGACTGGGGATTTTTCCATCCTAATGCCTTTAGAATACCCAACACTTCCCCCCCCCCCCCCCCGCCCTTATGCTAACTTGATCTAGAGTAATGGAAATTACTCTATAGACTCGGAAATATAATCGCCATTCCTTCAGTGTTGCTGGGTCAAAATCCTGAAATTCCTTCCCCAAGGGCATTGTGGGTGAACCCACAGCACATGGACTGCAGTGGTTGAAGGTGTCAACTCAACATCACTTTAAGGGGCAACAAATGCTGGTCCAGCCCGCAAATGCCCATGTCTCCTAAATTGAACAAGCTCCTTGTTTATGAAAGGCCTCAAACTTTAAAAGCCCCCCCTCCTTGTTTGCACATTCTGCTGTGGCGTTGCCCCTCCCTGTTTTGCATTGCCTCCAGTCTCAATGCTCCAAAACAGCTGCATTCCTCAATTTAGTCCTCACATTTCCCTAATTCTAACCACACCATCAGCCATATCCCAGGAGCCTCTGATTGAAGCCTTGGAACTCCCTGCCCACTTCTCTCTTCTCCTTTAAGGAGCTCCTTAAAAATCTACCACTTGGACAACACCGTCCGATATCTGTGATAATGGGAACTGCAGATGTTGGAGAATCCAAGGTAACAAAGTGTGGAGCTGGATGAACACAGCAGGCCAAGCAGCATCTCAGGGGCACAAAAGCTGATGTTTCGGGCCTAGACCCTTCATCAGAGAGCTTTTGTGCTCCTGAGATGCTGCTTGTCCTGCTGTGTTCATCCAGCTTCACACTTTGTTATCACCGTTCAATATCTGTCTTTTGTAACTGAGTCAACAAAGTAGCTAACATTTCTGTGAAACAGCTTGTGGCATTTTTGATGCAAATGGTGCCAGATATGAACTTTGTTCTTGTATAAGAGATTCCAATACTCTGGTGCCACTTTTGAAGATGGGCAAATGTCAGCTAATTTATTTTTAAAGAAACTGGTTTCATTGTGAACAGAATTGTTTCGCCTGGCAAGGGGCTGAGAAACAGAAGACAGTGCTAGAAAGTTGTAAAGACTTCACCAGGATTGGGAAACAAACTAACCAGAGAGGTTTATCATCATGAAGGACTATTGCAGTCAGGGATGCGGCCGTTTGTTACTGTGCTGCGAGGTCTACCGTTGTGGATCAGTGTGAAACGTAACCTAGAGAAGGTGAACTTGTGCTCGTGCATGCAGTTTTCAGCTACTGTTACCCAGACAAATCCCTTTGAGAACGTTCACCTGGAATGGGACAGGGAACGTTCACCAGTGGAATAAACATTTCCTTCCTTTTGGAAGGTTACAACACAGTCTTTGGATGAAATACACCAGTGCGTTAGTCAGAGAAAACAAACTGAGTCACATGTGACAGGTGCATAACATATTGAGACAACCACTGATTTAAAAAGAAATATTCCAGTTGGTGATTAGTCAGCAGGGAAAATATGCCACTTACAAAATAATTCAACACGGCAGCAAGAATTAGTCAACCAAATTCGATCGTTGGGGTGACTCAAACTGCCATTAGGAAGTAATCTTGTCAGAAGTTTTCTCTCAACGCTTTTGATGTTAAAATACCTCAAAAGACGCATCACCAAAAAGGAACATCTTTGAAAAACCAGACTAACATTGAGTGGCAATGCTCCTTAAAAGTATCATTTTAGAAAGTCAGAAGTATTGCCAAGTCTGTCTCTGTAATAGTTTCTTTGATGGGCTGTGGGTGTCACAGGCAATGACAGCACGTTACCCAGCAACAAACAACATTGGTGCTGGATGCTGGAGTCATGCGTTTTTTAAAAAACAAAACTTATTCACTCACAGAACGAGGGAGTTTCTGGCCAAGCCAGCATTTATTGCCCTTCCCTACTTGCCAGAGGGTCGTTCAAAGTCAACCACATTGCTATGGGGCCTGGAGTCACATAGGCCAGATCAGGTAAACACACAGCAGTTTCTGTCCCTAAAGAACATTAGGGAACCAGGTGGGGTTTTTCTGACAATCAGCAACAGATTCATGATCATTCGACTCTTAATTCCAGATCTTACATCTGCCACAGTGGGATTTGAACCACGGTCCCCAAAACGTTACCTGGGTCTCTGGATTAACAGTCCAGCAATAATACCATTAGGCTACTGCCACTGAGTGAGTCTTGATAGGAGTAACTATTTCTGTCCCTAAAGCAGAACAGTCAATCAAATGGATTTTTCCAACAATCACAGTTATCTTGGTCACCATATTTAACAGCTTTTAATTATAGATCTTAAAGTAAATTTAACTTCTGTCTGCTGTCAGAGGGATTTGAACCCGTGTCGTCGAGGCATTAGCCTTATCAGCCCAGCGATATTACCAATACCCCACCAGTCCTAGTGGAAACATACCATGGCTGGGGAGTTTCCTCAAAGCATTTCATACAAAAAAGTGTCTGTGCTCTGAAGTTCAAACCTTGAACAAATCAGATTTCAAAAAATGAGCTTTTGGTGCTAATCCAATATTAAGATATTTTGGCTGAAGAATCCTGCATATCAAAATCTCTGATGGAACGTATCTGATAATTTTTTTTGTCTGATTGATTTAAAATCGCGAGCAACGGACACACAAATCACAATGAGCCGGTTTACATTGTCAGCAAGTTATAATGTGATAAAACTTCAGCCAACTGTGAGATGAGTATTTACGCAAAGGTAAACTGAAAAAGGTCCTTGTTTTGCTGGATGGAGCAAAAGGGTGTGGCAGAGGCCGCAACGGGAAGTTGATCTCATTTTGATGGACATTTTAAGTGACTCCGGACACAGACCAATAGTCAATGTGGATGACTTTACTTCAGAGATAGTAGGAACAGCAGATGCTGGAGAATCTGAGATAACAAGGTGTAGAGCTGGATGAACACAGCAGGCCCAGCAGCATCAGAGGAGCACGGAAGCTGACTACTCGGTAGTTTTTGAAATGTATTTCCTGGTGTTTAATTAAGACATAATAAAAGCCTATAAAACATACAAGTAAGCACTAAGTACTCATTTCAGACTTCCTCATCAGGGCTAAAAGACTGAAACTATTTGGATTAAGTTTTATTTCCCAAATTATTCCATTAAATCACTGCCAGCTAATCATTGTTATTTCAACACCCAGGGTGAAGCACTGGGGTTTCACACCCTCCTACTCCAGTGGTGCGTTTGGGAAGGTTCACCTGGGAAATCACCGAACTCAAAACCCTCAGAGCCACACAGCAGTTATAAAACTGTTCTGGGTCAGACGGTAAATCACAGCTGTGAGGAGGATCCATCCCCTCCCCTCTTTGACCGGTCTGTCTCCTCTCCACCTATCTGCTCCTCTCTCCATCTTCTGTTCCGTCTCCCCCCTCTCTCCCTACTTATTTCATTACACCCTTCCTGTCCCCCATTTCTGAAGAAGGGTCTAAGCCCGAAACATCAGCTTTCCTGCTCAGCCTGCTGTGTTCATCCAGCTCTGCACCTTGTTACCTCAGACTTTTACCTACTGTCTGGGCAATTAGGGGCAGGCAATAAATGCTGCCTAGCCAGCAATGCTCACAACCTGTGAATGGATAAAGAAAGAATGTCTCTTGCACAATAGGACAGTGAATCAAAGGATTATCCCCTTAACAAAACAAACTGCATCAACCTGTTCTTCTGGCTTCCAAAAGACTTCAGGTTAAAAGAAACAAACTAAAATACTTAAAGGGCAATGTGTGAGAATAATTATAGAGCAAGAGAAAACCAAGCAGAGTACACCTGAAGTGGGAAAGGTTTTTAAATCTTTTAATATAAAGATCACGTTTCAAGAAAAACGTTCCTGATAATTGAGTGCACAAAATGCTTTATAGAACAAGCCAATAAATGATCACCATCTGACACCTCTCCTACATTATTCAAGCTTCACAACACCACAGGCAATGAGACCAAACAAGACACATCAAAATAATGAAACTTTCACAATATGAATGGATCTCAATTCAATGGGAGCAGTGCGATTTATGGTAAACACGAGAATGAATCAATTTGCATTATTCCATAACCAATTCTGAAATCTAGTGATCAATCCACTTACAGGTAACACTAAAAAATTTACCACTGAACAGGAAAGGCCATGTGAAATACATAACGGGTTAGTCAGCATTAATACATTGGCAAACCAAATACAAGATGCGATACAGCAATTCACCAAGCCTCCCTGAAAAGAACAAAGGTAAAGCTGTCATCGTCTTATCTTACCATAGGGTTGCTCCCACACACAGACAGAGGCGCCCTGGGGTAGTTTAACAGAGTCACCATGTCTCAGTTGTGGGGAGATGTTGAGGAGAGTCTTTCACGGTAACCTAAGCTGGTGTTGGCATCACCCTGTATTACAGACTATATAAACATACAATGTTGGGCCCCTTGAGGATGAATATAATTGTATTGGAGGCCATTCAGAGGTGGCTCACTGCATTGATTCCAGAGATGAGGGGCTCATTTTACAAAGAGAGCTTGAGCACTTTAGGACTCTACTCTCCAGAGTTGAGCAGAACGAAGGGAGATCTAAGTAGGTGGGCAGAAGATGCTTAAAAAGGATTGACAAAGTAGACGTGGAAAGGATGTTGTCCCTTGTGGGACAATCTAGAATGAGAGATCATTGTTTAGAATAACAGGCAGCAGATGAGGAGAAATTACTTCTCCCAAAAGGGTAGCGAATCTGTGGAATCCACTCTTCCAGAGTGCGATGGACGCTGGGCCATCGAGTAAATTTGAGGTGGTTAATATTACTATTATCTCAGTGATAAATTAAAGGGTCTGGGGAGCAGGCAAGTGGAGAGGAGGCCAAGGCAAGATCATACAAGATAGCATTAAAGGGCAGAGCTGAACGGCCTCCTCCTACTCAGAGTTATGTTCTTATTCTTCCTCCAACAGGCAACCTACAGAGAAAGGGGACTTGAAACTTTCCAGAGAGCCAAGTGAACACCTGGTTTCTCAGCAAAATCTGAGCTGATGAACAGGATATTTCCCCAAAATACTTCTTTTACTTGAAAGATAGTAGGAACTGCAGATGCTGGAGAATCTGAGATAACAAGGTGTGGAGCTGGATGAACACAGCAGGCCAAGCAGCAGAGGAGCAAGAAAGCTAATGTTTTGGGCCTAGACCGTTCTTCAGAAGTGGGGGAGGGGAAGGGGGTTCTGAAATAAATAGGAGAAAGGGGGAGGCAGATAGAAGATGGATAAAGGAGAAGTAGGTGGAGAGAAGATAGACCAGTCAGAGAGGCGGGACGGAGCCAGTAAAATGAGTGTAGGTGGGGATATGGGGAGGAGATTGGTCAGTCCAGGGAGGACGGACAGGTCAAGGGGGTGGGATGAGGATAGTAGGTAGGAGATGAGAGTGGGACTTGGGGTGGGAGGAGGGGATAGGTGGGAGGAAGGACAGGTTAGGGAGGTGGGGACATTTTTAAGTTTGTGAAGTCCACATTGATGCCATTGGGCTGCAGGGTTCCCAAGCGGAATATGAGTTGCTGTTCCTGCAATCTTTGGGTAGCATCGTTGTGGCACTGCAGGAGGACCAGGATGGACATGTCGTCTGAGGAATGGGAGGGGGAGTTGAAATGGTTCGCGACTGGGAGGTGCCGTTGTTTAGTTCGAACCGCGTGTAGGTGTTCTACAAAGTGGTCCCCAAGCCTCCACTTGGATTCCCTAATGTACAGAAGGCCACAACAGGAACAGCAGATACAGTATACCACGTTAGCAGATGTGGAAGGTGTTCTCGGGGCCTGGGATGGGGGTGAGAGGGGAGGTGTAGGGGCAGGTGGAGCATTTCCTGCAGTTGCAGGGAAAACTGTTGGGTGTGGTGGGGCTGGAGGGGAGTGTGGAGCGGACAAGGGAGTCACGGAGAGAGTGGTCCCTTGGGAAAGCAGATAAGAGTGGGGAGGGGGGATAAAATGTTTTTGGTGGTGGGGTCAGATTGCAGACGGTGGAAGTGTCAGAAAATGATGCATTGGATCTGGCAGTTTGGTGGGTGGGTAGTCTGTGCAGACAAGGGGAATTCTGCTTTGGTTATTATTGTGGGGAGGGGGCGTGAGGGATGAGTTGCAGGAAACATGAGGAGTTGCGGTCGAGAGCATTTTCGACCAGTCTGGAGGGGAAGTTGTGGTCCTTGAAAAAGGAGGACATCTGGGATGTTCGGGAGTGGAATGCTTCATCTCGGGAGCAGATAGGACGGAGGCGAAGGAATTGGGAATAGAGGATGGCCTTTTTGCAGGAAGGTGGGTGGGAGGAGGTGTAATCTAGGTAGCTGTGGGAGTCGGTGGGCTTGAAATGGATATCGGTTTCCAGGTGGTTGCTAGAGATGGAAACAGCGAGGTCCAGGAAGGAGAGACAAGTATTGGAGATGGTCCAGGTGAACGTGAGGTTGGGGTGGAAGGTGTTAGTGAAGTGGATGAACTGTTCGAACTCCTCATGGGAGCACGAGACAGCGTTGATACAGGGATTTGGGGCCAGTGTACGTACAGAAGAGGGACTGTTCCACAGAACTTACACAGAGGCAGGCATAGCTTGGGCCCATGGGGGTACCCATGGCCACCCTCTTTGTCTGTACGAAGTGGGAGGAATTGATGGAGAAGTTGTTAAGGGTGAGGACGAATTCAGCTAAGTGGATGAGGGTGTCAGGCCAGGCCTGTGGGACAGGAAGGAGGAGGGCTTTTAGGCCATCAGTATGGGGAATGCCGGTGAATAGGGACTGGATGTCCATTGAAAAGATGAGATGTTGGGGACCAGAGAATCGGAGGTTTTGGAGGTGGAGGGCAGAGTGGGTGATGTCACAGTGTAGGTGGGGAGTTCCTGGAGCAAGGGGGAGAAAATGGAGTTGAGATAAGTGGAGAGGAGTTCGGTGGGACTGGAGTTGGGGGGGGGGGGGGGGGGTCGGGGGGGTTAGGAGAAGAAGACAGTGGGTTGACCAGGGAGTCAGGTTTGTGGATTCTGGGAAGGAGATAGAAGCAGGCGGTGCAGGGTTGGGGAACGATGAGGTTGGAGGTCACCTGAAGTGATGAGATTGTATCAGAGATAATGGGAACTGCAGATGCTGGAGATTCCAAGATAATAAAATGTGAGGCTGGATGAACACAGCAGGCCAAGCAGCATCTTGTGCTCCTGAGATGCTGCTTGGCCTGCTGTGTTCATCCAGCCTCACATTTTATTATGATGAAATTGTAGGTGGTTTGGGAGAGGATGTTTTGGTAGTCCGGGGTGGGGTCACAATCAAGGAGGCGCTCGGTGGTGGTGTCGGAGAGTTGGCGTCTGGCCTCGGCGATGTAGAGGTCAGTGCGCCATACTACCACTGCGCCTCTTCTTTTACGCTGCCCTCTTTCAAACTTAAAAAGAGGTCAGTAAGGTGGGCAGTATTCCAAACTTAAACCCAATTACAGGGATCAAAACAGGCTCTGTGTGTCTGCGTATTGAATTGCAATGAGATTTTCACACAGGTACTCACCAACTATGTTTTGCTTAAGAAAGGGAGAATTTCCCACACCTCGCCTATCGAGTCTACATTGCCCCTAAATGTAGAGACTAAGATTTACCAGATTGCTTCCTGGAAACATAGAAAACATACAAAGTTCTAACAGGACTAGGCAAGGTAAACACAGGAAGGATGTTCCAGATGACCAGAACTTTGGTGTGTGTGTGGGGGGGGGGCGGGGAGGGAGGGAGAGAGGGGGGAGGGAGGAGAATGGGAACTGCAGATGCTGGAGAATCCGAGATAACAAAATGTGGAGCTGGATGAACACAGCAGGCCAAGCAGCATCTCAGGAGCACAAAAGCTGACGTTTTGGGCCTAGACCCTTCATCAGAAAAGCTTTTCTGATGAAGGGTCTAGGCCCAAAATGTCAGCTTTTGTGCCCCTAAGATGCTGCTTGGCCTGCTGTGTTCATCCAGCTCCACACTTTGTTATCTCTGAGAGGAGGAGAGATGTCAGAGAGGGGTGAGCCTGTGGAATTCTCTGCCACGGAAAGTGGTTGTGGCCAAAACATTAAAATGTTTTCAAGATGGAGTTAGGTATAGTTCTTAGGGACTACAGGGATCAGGAACAGGGGACTGAGTTGGATGATCAGCCACAATCACGTTGAATGGTGGTGTAGGCTCGAAGGGCTGAATGGCCTCCTCCTGATCCTGTTTCCTCTGTTTCTATGTTGACACTTACTAGAGGCCAAGACTGGACTCAATGAAGATGATAGGTGACCTTGTCCTTCAGCATCCAAACTAATTGCTCCAGCTGAGAAAGTGAGACGGCCAAAAGCATCGGCAGTCGCCTCTGAGAAGCTGATACAACTCCTTACTGTAAATGGTAGAGCAGAGGATTCGATTAAGTATTCCTATTTCTCCTATTCCAGAGAGGGGGCAAGGACAAAAGAAAGGAAAAGAAAAAAAACGGGAAGGAGACAGAGGTAGGAGGAGGGAGAGAAAGAGGGGGAGGAGAGGTGGGAAGGTTGGGGGGGGTGGGGGGGGGGGGGAAGAAGGGGTGTCGGGGTACAGGGGGAAACAGGACGGACATAGGCGGTGGGGACGAAGTAAGGATGGGGCGGGGGTAGGGTGTAGGGACACAGGGAGCTGGGGGGTGGGGAGACACACGCAGAATAGAAGAGACGGCGGATGAGTGCAGCCTCTGCAAACCCAAAGCAGATTTCTGCTTTGGAAACATCAATTCACATAAAATCGCAAGATTGATATGATGGCAGCCCCTATTTGCTCTTCCTTCTGCAAGCCTGAACCTGCCAGTGTAGACACAAGTTGGTTTTAAGACCAGTCTGCTGCCTGTCAGTAAACCATTGTGAGTGTCCACCAGCTTCCCTTCACAGAGTGTCCCCTCTGTTTCTCATCCTCAAATAACTCAAAGCTTCTCGTGCAATCCCACACATCGACAAGACTCTATTTTTAACCAATCCATCTCATTACCAGATCAATAGGTCAACATTTGGTGAAGATCAGACTACATGAATTAAAGACTTCAATAATTTTCATGTTGATTTTGAAGGATTCGGTCAGCGAGCAGAGCTGACATACATGAACTGACCAGGACATCGCTTTTTGCCAAACTATATGAGAACAGTAATATCTTCATTCTATTTTGGCAAGGTTGTAATACTAAATTCTGCTCTTTGTGCTATATTCAAGTACCACATCAGGAACAAATACATTCCTCACTTTGTGGGGTAAAATAAATAGATTTTCAAAGTTGTGTGTAGCATTCTGTGTTAATTATCACCAGGAAAATTTATTTCCAAAGTTCACTACAAGTACAAACAAAATATTTTAAAGATGTCAAGCATTCCCTGAAGCATTCAAGTTAAAATAAAACTAATTGCATATGAAAGATGTGCAGTCATGGCAGAAAAATAAACTGAACAGCTTCTAAACATTCAGATGTGATCGACATCAACAAAATACTCACATTACAGCCTTCGGGTTCTGCAACATGCAAGCTTTTGGTCCAAATTTTGTTGCTGGACTTGGCCCATGGAGGGATCGTGTCCTCCTAGTGATTAAGTAAAAAACTCAGGTCATTGAAAATCATCAACGTGTACAAGCCTTTCAAAATAAACCACTTTGATACGGAGATCTTCCCCAGCAGTGATGTCCGAAGATCGCACAACACTGCTTTGTTACCAACCCACTCTAAGAGGTTGGTGCTCACAATGTGATCCATTCCATAGCTCCTGTTTTTAAGAACAAATACTTCTTTTGGCAAATTATGCTGAAATAAAGTTCAGACAGAGGTTTCGGGTAAACGTTCGGGACAACATCGTGGGCCGAAGGGCCTGTACTGTGCTGTACTGTTATTTCTGTGCCAATTTCTTTCACTTTACACAATTTCACAAACCCTTCACCTCCCTGCCGCACAGCTCCCTTTCCCCACTGCAAACATAAAAGTAATCCCCTCAGGCCCCGGGAAGCCTATGTGTACACACAAGATCAACAACTTGGATCTTTGACAAAAATTTTCTGATAAAATCCAAGTTATTTACGAAGAGTCTGGGTGGTGCTGTGCAGACCAGTGTGACAGCAGGTTGTTGCTGTGTGACTGGATTCAGGCAATGTCAGATGACATCTTTGAGCAGCAGGGCAGTTGGAGTAGGATTATGGGTTCAGACAGTCCAGCATTTATACTCTGCTAAAGTAAGCAGGGATGTGTGTCCAACTCCCAGGACAAAATTATCCCTTTTTGAAAAGTGAAAAGCCCACCTTCCACACCACTACCTTCATTGAGGCATTTAAAGGTGCCAATCCCTACAGATTCCCCGAGAGATGGCTCAGAAACAAACTTGCAACCAGGTGGCTCTTTTGCAATAAATTAGAAAGGTTGATGCTGATCATCAAAACCTGCATGTTTCACCTTTACAAGAGAAAAAGTGCTGATCTCTTAAGTAACACACACTCACTTTTTGAAGAAAAGAAACAGCTAGCATGGGAGCAGGAGCTATGAATCTAGTCCACTGGACTTTCCTCATTGCTGTCAGATGATCTGCAATATCATTCCATACAGCCATTAAATATGTTCTGAAATTGGTGAAAGACTGAGGATTAGTGTGCACTAAAGGTCAGACATTAGCAAAGTCGACCATCTACAAGATGCAATGCAGTAACTCAGCAAAGATCCATGGAGAGCACCTTCAAAACTCATGGCCACCTCCATCTAAGACCACGGGCAGCAGATAGACAGGAACACCATCCACTGCAAGTTCCCTTCCAAGGCACTCCCCACCCTAATGAGGAATTATATTGCTGTTCCTGCATCAAAGTCTTCAAAATCCCTTGTTAACAGTCCTGTGGGCGCCCCAGGCTGTAGCAGCGGCTCACCATCACCTTCTCTCGGGCAATTAGGGACCGGCAATAAACACTGGCCCGGCCAACAAAGCCCACATCCTCCAAATACACAGTTTCAAAGAAAGGAGTCGGGGGTTAAACATGCAATGTGACAAATAACCAGGCAGAAGGCAACGAGTTTGTGGGTCCCACAAAGATGTGTGTTGGAGCCTTTATCATTTCTGATCTGGTTGCGTTCATCCAGATTGCAAAGCTGCAATTCAAAGTCCCCAAAAAAAGTTTGGGGGGAGGGTGGGGGAAGAAGAGTGGAGATTGAGATGGCAGCTATCGAGCACTTTGGATGTGTTATGTAAATAATCAGGAATCTATGCTATTCATGTAATACATAAAATATGGCAGTAAGAAATGGCCAAAGATATTTGGGCTGCATTACCCAGTGAACAGAGAGTGGAATGTGTTTCATTACTTCACTCCCCACCCTTATCTGCTTTCTGGAGGGACCACTCTCCGTGGCTCCCTTGTCCACTCAAAACCCCCCTCCAGACCCACCACACCCAGCACTTTCCCCTGCAACTGCAGGAAGTGCTCCACCTCCCCCCTCACTCCCATCCCAAGCCCAAAAGACGACTTTACACATCCAGATGTTCACCTGCACATCTGCCAATGTGGTATACTGCATCCGCTGTACCCGTTGTGGCCTCCTCTACATTGGGGAAACCAAGCAGAGGCTTGGGGACTGCTTTGCAGAACACCTCCGCTCGGTTCGCACTAAACAACTGCACCTCCCAATCACGAATCATTTCAAATCCCCCTCCCACTCCTCAGACGACAAGTCCATCCTGGGCCTCCTGCAGTGCCACAAACTATGCTACCCGAAGGTTGCAGGGGCAGCAACTCATACACATACCCTGTAGCCCAATGGTATAAATGTGGACTTCACAAGTTTCAAAATCTCCCCTTCCCCCACTGCATCCCAAAACCAGCCCAGCTAGTCCCCGCCTCCCTAACCTGCCCTTCCTCCCACCCATCCCCTCCTCCCACCCCAAGCCTCAAACCCACCTCCTAACTACCAACCTCATCCCGCCCCCTTGACTTGTCCAAGCTCCCTGCCTCCCCAGCTACACTCACCTTTACTGGCTCCATCCCTGCCTTTTTGACCGGTCTGTCTCTCTCCACCCATCTTCTCCTCTATCCATCTTCTTCTCACCTCCACCTCCTTATTTATTTCAGAACTCCCTTCCCCTCCCCCATTTCTAAAGGAGGGTCTCTGCCTGAAACATCAGCTTTCCTGCTCGACTTGCTGTGTTCATCCAGCTCTGCACCTTGTTATCTTCCAGGTTGCACTGTAGACATGACCATTGTTTGCACCCAGAGTGGTGCAGCTGTTCAACAGCCAACTAAACAAAGGCAAACAGCTGGCCCAGTCACGGGTAGGTTGGCGAATGGGCTACATTAAGGTTTTCCAATGCAAATGTAGAAGTGTATTTGATTTTGCTTAACACATAAAAACAGTGCATTGTTACTGAGTACTTTATGTCCTTATGGAGATATCTGTCTCTGTTATTTCTGCGTCCACCGTACTCAGTCAGATGAGAGACCTATAACCTGGAGCAAAACTTCACCCAGTGATTCTAAAATGCACAACACATACACTCAAGTCACGGTGTTGCAGAAAGAGCACCTGCTTTTAACTATTTCAACTCAATACATGAAAGAAAATTAACACCTCTTGCTCAATTATTTCTCCAACCTTATTATACATTTTTTGAAAGAGAATTCTGAACTTGGAAATAGAAGTGTAATTGCAGTATCAGCCTCCATGCTGTAACCAGTCCCATCTTGTTAAGAATTATCACACACACACACACACACACTATCATCAGTTACAAGTAGTTAATCAGAGCGCAAGAAAGTTTCATACAGACAGCAAGAAATAAAACAGGTTTTTGAAAAGCATGCAGTGTTATATAACAGTCCACCAGCACCACTTCCACAGGTACAGCCACAGCAGATATTGATGTATGAACCTCAAGTGTCAACAAGAACAACTGCACAACAAGCAAACAGACTGACATTACCCATGCCCACTCAGTTTAGAAGTTGGTACCCATCTTGGCCGACAGAAATTCCACATTTAATGTACCTCAACATGAAACTGATAGATATTGGTTAGGCACAGGCAAAGGGAGGTCTGGGGCAAGGAGTGGATATGGAGTTCAGTCCTGGTTACATTGCATTATAGAACAGGCTAGAGGATGAAATGACTTCCTCTAGTTCCTACATTCAAAGCTTGAAAGGACTACCAAAAGTGGGCTGTTTGACATTTATTGCAAACCAATTTATTTAAGCGTGTGCCACAAAAAGTTATTTAAGGTTTCCGCAAAATTTTGTAGCCCAGGTTGTGGGTGAGGCTGTTGCTTTGCTTGCCGAGCTGGTTTGTTCTCGTTCAGATGTTCCGTCACCATGCTACGTAACATCAGTGGAGCCTCCAATGTAGTGATGTTATTCTACTCCACTCAGAATTTATATTGTCTGGTCTGTTATGGCGAGTACTGGCATTTCCAGTTCTGTTTTATATGGGATCCAATTCTATATGTGTCAATTGCATTATGGGTGGATAACCATGTCTCTAGGAATTCCCGTGCGAGTCTATGTTTGGCTTGGGCTCCTATGGTTACCTTGTCCCAGTTAAACTGATGGCCTTCATAGTCTGAGTGTAATGATATTAAGGAGAGTTCATCGTCCTGTTTTGCCGCTAGCTAGTTTTCTTCCTGTCTGTCCGATGTAATGTTTGTGGCAGTCGCTGCACAGTATTTTGTAAACGATGTGGGAATGGGATCTTTAATCCTGGTGAGTGTTTATCACAGTGGGCAACCGGGATTCCTCGTGGTTTTAGCAGTCTCATTGTCAGTTCCATTGTGTTCCTGATGTAGGGCAGTGTGTTAAGGTGTGCTGTGTTCTCCGGCTGTTGCAGGCACCTGCGGATGAAGTTGCAGGTTATCCATTCACAGTGAAGATTTTGTATCGGTGCTCTTGTGCTTTCCTGTGCAGTTCCGGCATGTTACAGTGAGTGGTGGCCCATTTAAATCGCGTCCTAACATAGCTTTGTTTGCAGACGTTGGGGTGGTTGCTCTGGAAATTCAGGATTTGATCAGTGTGGATTGCTTTCCTGTACACTGAGGTTTGGAACTCCTCTTAGGTCATATGTTCAATTCTGCTGTCCAGAAACAGAAACCGATTGTTGTTTTCTTCTTCACTTGTGAATTTAAT
This sequence comes from Stegostoma tigrinum, assembly GCF_030684315.1. Taxonomy (NCBI): domain Eukaryota; kingdom Metazoa; phylum Chordata; class Chondrichthyes; order Orectolobiformes; family Stegostomatidae; genus Stegostoma; species Stegostoma tigrinum. The sequence continues at coordinate 11,625,686 of NC_081381.1, read as the reverse complement.
CCCAGTGACTACACTGTTGATTGGTGGGTCTCTTCTAGTTTGGTGCATTTAATAATGATAGATGTGTTGTCCACAGACCAGATCCACAGTTTAGGTCGAACGAGAGGGAGGGTGGTGTGTTTTTGTCTCAGCATGGCTTTCTCTGTGGTGAGTCCAGAGATGGGTGACCCCATGGGCGTGCCATTGTGACAATTCACACAGACCAAATCCTCAACCTCCACAAAACCACCCCAACGTCCACAAACAAAGCCATGTTAGGACGCTATTTAAATAGGCCGTAACTCACTGCAACATGCCGGAACTATGCAGGAAAGAGGAAGAGCACCGATACAAAATCCTCGCCATGAGGCGCCAGGGGTGGCACAGTGGGTCAGTGGTTAGCACCGCTCTCTCTCATGGCACCAGGGATCCAGGTTTGACTCCAGCCTCAGGTGACTGTCTGCAAACTCTGCACATTCTCCCTGTGTCTATGGGGCTTTCCTTCAGGTGCTCCAGTTTTCCCACACAGTCCAAAGATGTGCAGGCTAGGTGGATTGGCCATGCTAAATTGCCCGTAGTGTTCAGGGATATGTAGGTTAGGTGGGTTATGCAGGATGGGTCTGGGTGGGATGCTCTGTTTCCACACTGTAGGCATTCAATGATCAATGGTCTACATACTGATATCCTCCACAACTTCATCTGCAGGTGCCTACAACAGGAGGACACAGCACACCCTAACACACCGACCACACTGCGCTACATCAGGAACATAACAGAACTGACGAGACTCCTAAGACCACAACGAATCCTGGTGGCCCACAAGCCCACAGCCACACTATGATAAACACTCACCAGGATGAAAGACCCCATTCCCACAACATGCAGAGCCAACGTGGTTTACAAAATACCCTGCAACGACTGCCACAGACATTACATCGGACAGACAGGAAGGAAACTAACCAGAGTACACGAACATCAGCTAGCAGCAAAATGACAACAAACTTTCCCTAATATTGGTACACTCGGACTATGAAGGCCATCAGCTTAACGGCGACAATGTAACTAACAGCCTGAGCCAAATATTGACACGCACGGGAACTTCTAGAGACATGGTTCTCCACCCATAATGCAAATCAACAAACATACAGAATTGGACCCCATATACAAACCCATGCAGATAAAAACTGGAAATGACACTACACACCATCATGGACCGGACAGTATAAATTCCAAGCAGAGTAGAATAACTACACTGATGTTAGTTAGCATGGTGACGAAATGTCTGAATGAGAACAAGCCAGCTCGGTGAGCAAGTCAACTTCACAAAAAGCTATTTTTATTAGGAATACACTGAAAAACTGGAATGAAACAGACACTGATTGCTTTAATTTTACAGAATGTCATTTCTAATTAACACAAAGTTCAGAACACCAGGTACTGTTTTACCCACAGGACTTGAAGCTTTTGGGGTCACATTCAATTAAAGTTTGATAACGAAGGAGTCACATTTTCTCTGCTGCTCTCCTGTCAATCACAGAATCTTACAACAGAGCAGGTACATCAGCCATTCAGCCCATCACTGTCCCCAAAGACCTGCTCACAACTACAAATCCTGTCCTCTCCCTTTACACAATAGCGTTTTCTTTTTTAAATATTCAGCAGAATCATTCAATTGAACCTACTCTTAACTTCTGTGACCTAAACAAATTTCACCAAGTGTCCTCGTCTTAGATTTTCAAAATGAATCTCTTCTGTGTCGTCTTAGTTCCCAGATGTGCCTACCACATCATACGGACAGTACATCTCCAGCCCTATGGCTCTCAGTGTATGCTCCTTTCAAGTTTTTAAAACAATCACGATACTTTCATACAATCTTCTGCTCAATCATATCAGAGAAAAGAACATCACTGTACAACCTATTGCTTTAATTTTTATCTGACATCGCTACCCCCAATCTCCCTTTATTCATTCATGGGGTGAGGGCGTCGCTGACCAGGCAGCAGTTATTCCCCAGAGGGCAGCTAAGAGTCAACCACATTGCTGTGGGTCTGGAGTCATGTGTAGGACAGGCCACATAAGGATGACAGTTTCCTTCCCTAATGAACCAGATAGGTTGTTTCAACAATCGGCAACGGATTCACGGTCATCATTACACTCCTAACTCCAGATACTTATTGAATTCAAATTCCACTATCTGCCATGGAGTTCCCAGGACATTTCCTAGGTCTCTGGATTAACACAGTCTCGTGATAATACCACTAGGTCATTGCCCATCCTGTCTGATGCAGATGCAGTCATCTCTTACAGCATCATCTAAAGCCGCCCCCTGGAGGGAGGCGAGCAGCAGATACATGGAGAATTCTCTGAGCCACTCACCTGTCTGAATTGGAAATAAATTGCTGCTCCTTCACTGTCACTGGGTCAAAATCCTACCTACAGCATATGGACAAGTTATCAGCTGAACCACCTTCTCCAGGCAATTAGGTATGGACAAGAAATGCTGGCTCCACTACATCCCATGAACAGATATAAAAAAAATTGCTGAGTGCAGAATGACTACATAACTATTAGGAAATAATCCAATACAGTGAAAACCAAAATTCAAAGCTGAGATTTCTTTGAACCTACTAAAACGCTCACGAGAGGTTTGTTCATTTTCATTATCAACGTGTTCCCTGCCAGTTACTGAATTAGCTGTAAGAACTTCACAGCATTGAGGGAGGTGCTACTTTAAAAGGGCTAAAATAAATGCATGCTGTAGAGCCGCATTATTTTCTGTAAAGCATTTGTAACTCTTCAATGAGCTTTGACTGCATTAGGATAGTTAGGCAACTAGCACAGACTTCATAGGGTATTTTTCTGTGCTGTTGATGTCTATGACTAAAATTGTCCGATAGGTTGACAATGATCACCACATTAACGTGCAGGAGTAACTAAGTCTACATGTTGATTCCCTCTATGCTCTGGTTCAGCAACACCAGCATTGCAATGTGCTTCCACGTCCAAAGGACACCTGCTGCCTGGTCAGGTTTCTACAGTCACATTGCAAATCCTCTACAACCTCTTTTGCTGCCTCTCAAATACTACACCCTGCCCCCATCCTCCATCACCACAAATCCATCACCTGCATGGGTCCAATAGTCCTGTTCATCCTCCTGGTCACTGGATAGTTTTTGGGAAAAGAAGCAATCCTCAGCAGATCCTACAGCTCCCAATAGCATTTATTGCCCATTCCTAATTACCCAGAGGACAAATCAAGAACCAACGATATTGCTGTGGTTTGGAGTTACACGTGGGCCAGATCAAGTAAGGATGGCAGATTTCCTGCTGTCAAGCATGTTAGTGGACCAGTCGGGTTTTTCCAACAATGGATTCATGGTCATCATTAAACTCTTAATTCCAGATTTTTTTTTATTGAATTCAAGTTCCATCACTGAAACTGGGCCCCCAGAACATTACCTGGGTCTCTGCATTAATAGTCTAGTGATAATGCCACTAGGCCATCGCCTCCCTTGTGTTTAATATCTGAAACAGATGGCCCAGATCAGCCACACCCAATCCTAATAACCTTGCCCAACTGAAACTCAATGACCTCTGACGTTTTTTAAAAGCTACATTGGCTTCTGGTCAAACAATGCCTTGATTTCAAAATTCCCCTCTCTCCATGGCTGCACTCCTTCCCAGCTTTTTAATCTTCTCAAACTGTACAACTGTCTGGGATCTCTGCACTCCTCCAATTCTAGCCTCTTTGCCATTCCCATTGTAACTACCCTAACGAGGGCAGCCATGCCTTCAGCTACCTGCATCCCAAGTTCAAGAATTCGCTCCCTAAACCTCTGTCTCTTTCCTTTGTTATGATACTACTTAAAACCTACTTTCTTGACCAAAGTTTTGATCATCTGATCTCATATCTCCCTTATGATAACCCTCCAACAAATATCCTAGGGGCATTTTTCAATGACAAAGGTTCTATATAAAATGTAAGCTGTTGATGGTATTAAGTTTGGAATGTTCACAAGTTGTTGACTGATGTGCACTGCTCCCCATGAACCACACAAAGAATTACATTTAGTTGTAAACTTCCTATTATGGCTGAGTTTGCATCATTGGTAGGAATTAATCTCGTGGCAGCCAGTTTGAGCTGGTAATTAAAGGTCTTAAGGGCCTTTCTAACGACATGATTTATTGTCTGGCAGCACACCTCAGAGGGCACAAAAATGTACAACCAATCAGATCCCACAAATCATTAAAGTGTTCCTAGACATTGTTTCAAATTAGTTTTAAAAACATTTTTCTCTATTTTTACTTCCTGAATCTAATGCGATTCCAATTCAATGCTTCAAACCCTTGTTTGCAGTGTCCCTTTCTCTAGGGATTTTCTAATCAACTGTTCAGAAACATTACTACACAGACTGAGATTGGACCCAGGCTTCCTAGCTCAGAGGCAGGGACATTACCACTGCACCAAAGCCCTCGTTCCTTTATGACTCTCATGTTCTTAAAGTCAATTGATTGGATCATGACCCTCATTGCTTCTGACCAAACTGCCCGTGATCATTTTTCAAAGCTTTCGTTACTTCAGCCACCTCGATGTCCTATTGGGTCACAATGATTCAGCAGTTTACAGGATCCTGTGTACAGGAACACTCCCAGGACTGATTTTCAGGTAGTCATCTGTTAAAGTGGCTTTAAACATTAGATTTCAAAACAATGAGAATGTCATTGCTCTCCCTTCAGTGCACTCAATATAGCCTTGTCAGTGACGCCCACATCCTGTGGAAGGAGAGGGGAAAAATAGGCTCCTTTATGCCTCGATTCTAATTATTCCATCAGCAGTTTATGATAAATATCTCAAAGTGTAGTAATGAAGTAGAGTTTCATTTGATTGGTCCACAATCTCAACGCCAGGCTACAGTGCAGAGAGCTTAAAGTTTTGACTCAATTTCTGTAAAACCCATTTTCAATTCAAAGTTCAATACAAAACCAAGATATGCATAACAAACAGAAGACAACAAACATTGGATGGTTGCTGTCTGGTCTCTGTACAGATTCCAGCATCAGCAATGATTTGCTCCTACATGCATAACCTAAGCCTGCCCAGTTAAACTACAATTTATAGCACAATAGAACTCTATGTTGATGCCATTTTACACCTGGACCAAATATAGACACATTATAGGCCATTGTGTACATGGCAAATACACACTTCCCCCTTCCTCCAGCCACAAAACAACGCGTCACTCGGTTTCCCCACTCTTTTGGTCAATTTTCTGTTTCCCAGCATTTTACCAAACAGCTTTTGGAAGCCCCTAATCAACCACTGTCTACCCGCTCTAACCTCATCGAAAAACTCCCAACAATTTTCTCTTACTGGCTTTATTTCACCTAAACTGGTCCAAATGGCAGTTGATTTTCTTCCAGGTAATTGCTTCTAAAATCACTCCAACTACCAGGTGGTCTTGACTGGCTTGTTGTAGCCAAGTTCATCCATTCAGGTTCAGCCATGATCCTACTGAGGGGCTGAATGGCTTACTCCTGTTCATTTTCTTCTGGTCTTATCCCTGTCCCATGACAACAACTCACTTGTCCTTTTAATTAATGAGAAATAAAGATGACACTGAAACCAAACATTGGTGACCTCACCATGCTTCTGGTGTTAAAGCCATGGGGCCAAACTATTGAGAACACGATCTTGGATTTAGAAATAACTTGAGGCAGAGGAATTTCCAAATAAGAGAGTTAACAGAAAAGGTACAGCTCAAACATCCCTTATCCCGAGAGCCCCTAGGAATGAGGTGTGGAGGAGCCCCATCCGAAGGCATGGAATGATGGCAGATCGAGGGTGATAAACTTGATTTTTTAAAAATTTGATTTTATTGTTGTCACTAAGTTTTGTTTTGAGTCCAGTACAGGCAGATTACAACACAAAAGCACACACAGTTCACTGTGTCTGAACATAACGCATAAACTGTTCCAGCTGCACAGGAGGTGTATACAAAAGCAAGTGTGATGGAGAAATGGACTCCACTCACATGGAATGATAATTTCTATTTGAACAGCTTTTGAAGGATCATGGTCTGGTCAGTATTATTTAAGGATGAAGCGCTGTTGGATGAGAATGTGCAATGAATAAAGAAAGAACTCACTGAACAGATTACAGACACGTTCTCTGAAAGCTGGGTTGATACATCCCTTCAGGGACATCTGTTTGTTGTGGGCTTGGTTAGACTTTCAGACATTTACAGCACCGGAGGCCATTCAGCCCACTGCTGTTGACTGGTATAAGCACAATCTAGCATTAGTGTTAGGTGTTCTTGTCAGATGTACTCAAGTCCAGGGATAAAAGAGTAGATTGAAAAGTATACAAAGTTACCATTAATCTGATCACATTAATCCCATTTTTCAGGCTCTAGCCCTGGGAGTTACAGCAACCCAAGTGAATATTTGAACTTTGAGAGTTTGATTCAGTTCGCTTTTCAGGCAGTGAGTTTTAAACTCCCACAATCCTCTGACGTGATCCTCTTCCACTCTCCTCTTCGCCTGTTACCTTTTTCCTTAAATCACTGACCACACTGATGGAAAAAGTATCCACACCCTCTCTGCCCCTCCCAAATCTTATACAGCCACTATCAGCACCTTTCTTAAAATGTATCAACTCCAATCATTCCTCAAAGCCCTGACCCTTCCAGTCTGTTTTCACAAGACATTCAGGCTCAATTTTCTACTAACATTCTCCATCACACCGACATATTCGCGCGTATTAAAACCAAAGCATGATAAACACATCTAACTGCAATGTTTAAATGCTTGGCTTTGTATTTTATAGAACGGAAAACGTCTGACATCTTGTGGCTCAACGTGAAGATGCAGGAATATCAAACTATCTGCTGGTTAGCGGGATATTGCTGCAGGTTTTCATCTGTGCTTTTCTCACCATTCAAATCCCTTTTTACTGAAAAAGATCTTGGTGTTAGTGATGGGCAGACTACACAATGAGTAATATGTCTCAGGTTTTGTACATTACAAAAGCACTTTGGATTACAAAGGTGGAAGTTAATTCGAAACAAGACATGCCAGTGCTAATGGGGAAAAAATTTGTCAGGGATCTTCTGATTCATTGCAAAATAACAAGGTTAAATAGCAAGGAGAAATAAATAGAATAGGACTTTTCAGGACGTACTGATCTAGAAAATAAGGAAAAGGCTGGTGAACAGCTTTAAAAAAAAGCTGTCACTCAGACAGCTGTGGGGATGGACCTGTACTAAAAGGTTACAGTGTGCGGAGGGGGCAGGAACCGATCCTCATGAAAACTGTGCATGTAACAGGTTTTATTCATATCTGGAGTAAACCTTGTTGGAATTCTTCACTCCCAATTGCAGCGAAACAAGGGATATGGGGATCAGGCAGGGAAGGAGGTTCTTCACCCTCTGAAGAATCATGAACTTAACAAATCAGAAATAAAAAACACAATCAACATTATTGTGAAAAGGAGGATGTCAGATTGAGATGCTTGGAACAATATATTTTGCTGCAAAATAAAAGCCTTCATTAAACGTTTCTGATTCCCTGATATTCTGCTTCTGGTCAGGTTGAGGTATTGTTCCCAATTTTACAGCCAGAGTGTAAACACACACCTGGGCGCATTAATGTACCGTCCTTACCTGGTCTGCCTGACATCAAACCGAAGGGTATTAACTACCCTCGTGTATGGCACTCAGTTCAAGGGCAATTAGGGATGAGTCACAAATGTTGACCTTGTTGGCAACATCCCATGAAGGAAAACAAGGCAGCCACCACTTCAAACATCTCTTCAAAAAGGAGAAATATGTAGTACCTCTGAAACAAACACATAGGGTTCATTTGGATAATTCTTTCAATGAGGTGGCATGAAATCCATGGACTGAATGATGTCCTGTTCAGAATTACTCTACTAAAAGCCAGTACATTCCTGGTATACCAGGAAATACTGGACACATTTCTAGCATCAAGATAATTTTCAGTTTTGTAAGAGCCAAGTATCCAAAACATAACACCAATCCCAGCTGTAGGGAGAGGAGAGTTGGGTTTGTGGTGTGGATTTAAGCTCAAGCTCAGATGCAGTAGTAATGAACCTATGTCATCAACTCGGATGTGTGTTTTGTCTTCCTCCTATGCTGAATTTTAAGGAACTAGCTCATCTCAAACATCTGTTAAACTAGCATCCACCCATCTGGCACCTTCCTCTATTTCTGCAGTTACTGTAAGCCAATAATGTTTTCAACTTTATCCAGTCCTTACATAGAAGTTGTTGACCTTTAACCTGGGTGCTGTTTCCCTGTCCATAGATGCTGTGGGACCTGGCAGATATTTCCAGCATTTGGAACTGATTAACTAGGATGGCGAGCTAACGAGCTAGTGATTGGATCCAATACATTGATCTCATGGCTTCAACTGCACCAAAAACACCCATAAAGTCATAAATTGCTGAACCACAAACTGCTAAATATAAAAAAGGAAGCATTTCTATTAGTGTCAGCAAGTTTTTGATGTGAATAATTTAAGACAACTTGTTATTTTTCAACTAAATGGGCATCAATGCTTGGTTTCTAAATTAAATCTAAGCAATTACACTGTGGCAGCTCAAAATTCATCTTCACAGTCGAGATCCTCTTAAGGTACGTTCGATCCGTGAACAGGTTTTTAAACTACTTATACCATAAGCACCATCAATTCAAGATATTTTGGGTAAATATCTAGATTTTTAAAGCCTGGGCATTAGTTGCTGGAACTGTAGAGCTGCTTTACATTTCAATCCATCAATTTACTCACAAAGCAGATTTCATAGAATCGTGGAATCTTCAGTGTGGAAGCAGGCCATTCAGCCCAGCAGATCCACATCGACCCTCCAAAGAACATCCCCTCTCAGACCCACCACCCCACACCATTCCTGTAACCCTCCATTTCTCATGGAGAATCCGCCTGGCCTGGGCACTATGGGCAATTTAGCATGGCTAACCCACCTAACCTGCACCTCTTTGGACTATGGGAAAAAACCCACGCAGACACGGGGAGGATGTGTAAACTCCACACAGACAGTCACCCAAGGGTGGAATTGAACCCGGGTCCCTGGCGCTGTGAGGCAGCAGTGCTAACCATTGAGCCACCGTGCCGCTCCTATGGGATTTGATCAATATCAAAAAAGAACAAGTTAGTTTCAAAGAGAGGCAGGGGTCAACTTTGACAGGCTGTCCATACACGCAACAGGCTTTCCATACACAACAGAGCCAGGATCTTTAATCAAATATTTCACAAGCTCCATCTTGTATTGTGAGACTGAAGGAGCCAGGGAACTGAAGATGAACGTCAGCACAGACTGAATGCCGAACTGCTAAAGTCGTTTCCCCAGGGTGGGGTGAGTCCAAAGCTAGAGGGGCATAGGTTTAGGGTGAGAGGGGAAAGATTGAAAAGGGACAACTTTTTCCACGCAGTAGGTGGTGTGTGCACCAGAGGAAGTGGTGGATTCTGGTACAATTATAACATTTAAAAGGCATCTGGATGGGTATTTGAGTAGAAAGGGTTGAGGGCTTTGGGCCAAATGCTGGCAAATGGGACTAGATTAATTAAGGATATCTGGCTGGTATGGACGAGTTGGATTAGGGGATCTGTTTCCATGCTGTACAGCTGTATGGCTGAAAGTAAGATTTGCTGATACTTAAAATCTGAAGCCAAACTGAAAATACTGGCAGCATCTGTGGAGAAAGGCAAGGAGTTATCATTTCAGGACCACACTTCAGAACAATCCAAAACATTAACTCCATTTCCCTCTTCACACAGGCTCCCAGACCTGATGAGTTTCTCCTGCATTTTCAGTAGCATTGATTGGTTAATTAAATGAGGCAGTGTTTCAAAATGATGGGAATGAAACTGACTGATTCGCTTAACTTTTCAAAGGTCAAACTCTGATTTTTGGACTTTCCAAGAGAGAAATACTCTGCTCCCAGGTTTCCACGGTTACTACTCCAAGTTTGGAAAATGCTTAAGGATAATTATGTTCTCTTCCTGTAAGGAAGTCTGCTGTTTCCAGAAAGCATATATAACAGTGACATAGCAGAGATCAGGAAGTGTGAGAGAGCCTTTAAGTGTTAAAGTGAGCCTGACTCATTGTAGAATATGAGGACCGCCCGTACAGCGGTGTGTCATTGCTCACTGTTTCATAAAAATACTGACTGGCTGGATGTAAGGGGACTGTAACTGCTGCAGCATCAAAACAAACTAACAGGGGCAGAGATAGTGGGAACTGCAGATGCTGGAGATTCAAAGATAATAAAATGTGAGGCTGGGTGAACACAGCAGGCCAAGCAGCATCTCAGGAGCGCAAAAGCTGACGTTTCTGGCCTCCCCCTCTCTCCCTATTTATTCCAGTTCCCTCCCCCCGTCCCCCTCTCTGAAGAAGGGTCTAGACCCGAAACGTCAGCTTTTGTGCTCCTGAGATGCTGCTTGGCCTGCTGTGTTCGTCCAGCCTCACATTTTATAAACTAACAGGAGCTGCAGGTCTCTGCGATTGGTCTCTCTGACCCAAAAGGTAGCAGCAGATAACTGTATAACTGAGCAGTGATCCTGCCAGCAAGGGAGCTGGTGCTTTGGTGATGGAATAAATTCAACTCACCATGTGCCTCCATTTATCAGCCCCATCCAGACCCTACAGCCGGAGAGGAGTGTCCAACAAGGTCAAGATTGGGCTCGGCTCTGAAACAAACTATGGTGGACTGACACTTATTGTCAGGAATGGGATTCTGCAGAGAGACAGGAAAAGCCTTCAACACATCCCAGCTGTCAATGAATTACAAGTGACCAGACAGTAGCCTCATTGTGTAATCAGTGCCAGAATTGAATCAAACTTCTTCCCTAAATTACTAAAACAGATGCCCACTGCAGGAAAACTGAAATAGCCTATTCAGTGTGAAACTACAAAAGGAGCTTCGAAAGAGAACGCACATGGTTCTAGAGAAAGAATAATAAGTGTTCCCAAACAGATTTATTTTGCACAATAAATATTTTGAGATAGGGTTGAAATTCTTATACTGAGTCACACTGAACTATCTTCTATGGCCTACAACTGACATTTAGTTAAGTTTTCTAAACTTTTAATTATGGATTTCCCTTGAAGGCAGCGAAAATATATTTTCTAATCAACCTGCTCAGAGATGTTATTACCCAAATCCAGGACTTAAACCTTGGCCTCAGATAATGGGAACTGCAGATGCTGGAGAATTCCAAGATAACAAACTGTGAGGTTGGATGAACACAGCAGGCCAAGCAGCATCTCAGGAGCACAGGTGCTCCTGAGATGCTGCTTGGCCTGCTGTGTTCATCCAGCCTCACAGTTTGTTATCTTAAACCTTGGCCTACTAGCTCAGAGGTAAGGACACTATCACTGCAACACAATGGCCCACAAAAGGCAGTGTACTAGTCTCAGTCTGGTTATTCCACTTGGCTAGATGGTTGGTTTGAGATGCAGACTGATACCAACAGCATGGGTTCAATTTGCACACTGGCTAAGGTTACCACAAAGGGCTGTCCTTCTCAACCTCTCGCTTGCTCGAGGTGTGGAGCCCCTCAGGTTAAAACCCCAGCAGTCATCTCCCTCTCTAATGAGAGAGCAGTCCTATAATCTGGTAAGATTATGGTGAATTTACCTTTACATTCCTGGTGAGACACTTCCAAAGGAATTCCATTGCCCTTCCCAGTTTCTTTACTCTATTTTAAGGATATAACTAAAGGAAAATGAACACAAATTGACCAGCAAAAACAAAAGTTCAAGATTGCAGCAGTTCCACCAAAAAGCTTCCTCAATTTAAGCAGCTTGGGCAATCAGTTGAATGTTGTAATATCGGAATCAGCAATAAAAAAAAGTGAACTCAAATATTGCGAAATCCATAAGTACCAACACTCCTGAAACCCTCAGGCAAATTTCAACAGTCAGATGCTTTGTTTCCCTCTATTTTTCAACAAGTTTTAATTATATCAGCCCTGCCTTTCTTCGCTGTCTCAAGTGGGATCTGATTTGGTATCTGATAAGCTACAAAGAGAATATAGTTTAAAAGAAATAAGGATGTGCCATTTGAATACATTCTGCAGATGGCTGAAAGAAAGGAATGTACTAAAGAGAGAAAGCCTCCCCAAGAACTCAGCCAGTAGGAATTTGCACGGTACAAAACCTGCCTATTTTCATTGTTTCATCACAGCATTCATATACTGTCGCATTGTGAAGGCCATTTCCATTCAGTGACTGCACTGTTGCAGAATTCCAAATTCTAATTGCTTCATTTTTAATTTGTTAGCAAAAACCTGAGTTACTTTAACACATAAGATATCTATTTTGAGAGAAAATTCAATTTACAGAAGACTGTTTACCTAAATTCTTTTGTACAGAGCGACACAGGGTCAACTGGTATAATTATTACTTCTGGGTCACTCTGGCTCTGTAAGGATAAACGGCGTAAAATGCAGAGCTTTCAGACATAAAAACAGCAGGCGAAACTGCTAACCCTTGCCATTTGTCTTTTACAGGTACAGCGTAGGCTTTGATGGTGTCAATTAGGAAAGTACAAGCCCCAAACTGAAGCTGAAAGGTCAGTGATTTAAAACATGCTGCAAAGGGTTTGAACATAGAACATTTCAGCACAGTACAGGCCCTTTGGCCCTCGATGTTGTGCCGACCTGTCATACCGATCTCAAGCCCATCTAACCTACACTATTCCATGTACGTCCATATGCTTGTCCAATGACGACTTAAATGTACCTAAAGTTGGCAAATCTACTACCGTTGCAGGCAAAGTGTTCCAATCCCTTACTACTCTCCGAGTAAAGAAACTACCTCGGACATCTGTCCTATATCTTTCACCCCTCAATTTAAAGCTATGCCCCCTCGTGCTCACCATCACCATCCTAGGAAAAAGGCTCTCCCTATCCACCCTATCTAACCCTCTGATTATTTTATATGTTTCAATTAAGTCACCTCTCAACATTCTTCTCTCTAATGAAAACAGCCTCAAGTCCCTCAGCCTTTCCTCGTAAGACCTGCCCTCCATACCAGGCAACATCCCAGTAAATCTTCTCTGCACCCTTTCCAAAGCTTCCACATCCTTCCTATAACGCGGTGACCAGAACTGTACACAATACTCTAAGTGCGGCCACACCAGAGTTTTGTACAGCTTCACCATAACCTCTTGGTTCCGGAACTCGATCCCTCTATTAATAAAAGCTAAAACACGGTATGCCTTCTTAACAGCCCTGTCAACCTGGGTGGCAACTTTCAAGGATCTGCGTACATGGACACCAAGATCTCTCTGCTCATCTACACTGCTAAGAATCTTACCATTAGCCCTGTACTTTGCCTTCTGGTTACTCCTTCCAAAGTGCATCACCTCACACTTGTCTGCATTAAACTCCATTTGCCACCTCTCAGCCCAGCTCTGCAGATTATCGATGTCTCTCTGCAACCTACAGCATCCTTCATCATTATCAACAACTCCACTGACCTTAGTGTCGTCTGCAAATTTACTAACCCATCCTTCTACGCCCTCATCCAGGTCATTTATAAAAATGACAAACAGCAGTGGACCCAACACCGACCCTTGCGGTACACCACTAGTAACTGGTCTCCAGGATGAACATTTCCCATCAACTACCACCCTCTGTCTTCTTTCAGCAAGCCAATTTCCGATCCAAACTGCTATATCTCTCACAATCCCATTCCTCTGCATTTTGTACAATAGCCTACTGTGGGGAACCTTATCGAACGCCTTGCTGAAATCCATAACAATGATAAAAGGAACCAATTCGTTTAAATCCTACAACTATAACTTTCTGTTTTCCATTAACACAAAAATATGAACTGGGATTTTGATTAAATGTCATTAGCGTACACATGTTTAGTCTTAGAACATGTTATTAATTTGTTATTATTACTTGAATTAAGCTTTCTACTTTAATACTGAGTGGGTGTTCAGATAAGTGGGGTATGGATGCTAGGGCAGTTGCTTGCTCCTCCTGAAGAATGTGGCCGTTGGGAGACGTGGCACATGTCTCCGCTGGCTACATCTGCGCGAAGTGCACCCAACTACAGCTCCTGGAAAACCGTATTAGGGAAATGGAGCTGGAGCTGGAGCTGGAGCTGGATGAACTACGGATCATTCGGGAGGCAGAGGGGGTAATTGAGAGAAGTTACTGGGAGTTGGTCACTCCTAAGGCTCAGGACAAGGATAGATGGGTTACAGTTAGGGGGAGGAAAGGGGACAGACAGACAGTGCAGAGATCCCCTGTGGGCATTCCCCTCAGCAATAAGTATACCGTTTTGGATACTGCTGGGGGGGGGGGGGGGGGGGGGGGGGGAATGACCTACCAGAGGAAAGCCATAGTAGTCAGTTCTCTGGCACCGAGCCTGACACTGTGGCAAAGAAGGGAAGGGGGCAGAATAGAAAAGTACTCGTGGTAGGGGACTCAATAGTTAGGGGAATCGACAGGAGATTTTGTGGTCAGGATCGGGATTCCCGGAAGGTATGTTGCCTCCCTGGTGCCAGGGTCCGGGACGTCTCCGATCGGGTGTATAAGGTTCTAAAAGGGGAGGGCGAACAGCCAGAAATCGTGTTACGTATTGGCACTAATGATATAGCCAGAAATAGGATTGAGGATATAAAAAGTGATTTCATGGAGTTAGGATGGAAGCTGCAGAGCAGGACGAACAGAGTAGTGTTCTCTAGTTTACTACCGGTGCCACGAGATAGCGAGGCGAGGAACAGGGAGCGGGCCCAGCTCAACACGTGGCTACGCAGCTGGTGTAGGAGGGAGGGCTTCAGATATGTATATAATTGGGGTGCCTTCTGGGGAAGGTGGGACCTGTACAAGAAGGACGGGTTGCATCTGAACTGGAAGGGGACCAATGTCCTGGGTGGAAGGTTTGCTCGAGTAGTTCGAGAGGGTTTAAACTAGTATGGCAGGTTGGTGGGAACCTGAGCTGTATACCAGAGGTGAGAGTTGATGCAGGTGAGGCAGTAGCAAGAGGTAGACCAGCTAGTGGGAAGGATTTTCCTGGGAAGAAACCAAGGGATCAGTTAAAGTGTGTTTGCTTCAATGCAAGGAGTATCAGGAATAAAAGTGATGAACTTAGAGCATGGATCAGTACCTGGTGCTATGATGTTGTGGCCATAACAGAGACATGGGTTTCTCGGGGCAGGAATGGTTGCTGGATGTTCCAGGGTTTAGAACATTTAAAAAGAATAGAGAGGGGGGAAAAGAGGAGGGGGTGTAGCACTACTAATCAGAGAGGGCATCACAGCTACAGAAGCTTCCATTGTCGAGGAAGATCTGCCTACTGAGTCAGTATGGGTGGAAATTAGGAACAGCAAGGGAGTAGTCACCTCGTTAGGGGTTTACTACAGGCCCCCCAATAGCAGCAGGGAGATTGAAGAAAGCATAGGTCGGCAGATTTTGGAAAAGTACGCACGTAGTAGGGTTGTTGTAATGGGTGACTTTAACTTTCCTAATATTGATTGGAACCTCCTTCAAGCAGAAGATTTGAATGGAGCTGTTTTTGTAAGGTGTGTTCAGGAGGGTTTCCTAACTCAGTACGTTGACAGGCCGACGAGGGGAGAGGCCATTCTAGACTTGGTGCTCAGAAACGAGCCGGGGCAGGTATCAGATCTTGTGGTGGGAGAGCATTTTGGTGATAGTGACCATAACTGCCTCACATTCTACATAGCTATGGAGAAGGAGAGGATTAGGCAAAATGGGAGGATATTTAATTGGGGAAGAGGAAACTATGATGCGATTAGACATGAGTTAGGAGGCATGGACTGGGAGCAATTGTTCCATGGTAAGGGCACTATAGACATGTGGAGACTGTTTAAGGAACAGTCGTTGCGAGTGATGAGTAAATACGTCCCTCTCAGACAGGCAAGAAGGGGTAAGATAAAGGAACCTTGGATGACGAGAGCGGTGGAGCTTCTTGTGAAAAGGAAGAAGGTAGCTTACATAAGGTGGAGGAAGCTAGGGTCAAGTTCAGCTAGAGAGGATTACACGCAGGCAAGGAAGGAGCTCAAAAATGGTCTGCGGAGAGCCAGGAGGGGGCACGAGAAAGGCTTGGCAGAACGGATTAGGGAGAACACAAAGGCATTTTACACTTATGTGAGGAATAAGAGAATGGTCAAAGAAAGAGTAGGGCCGATCAGGGATAGCATAGGGAACTTGTGTGTGGAGTCTGAGGAGGTAGGGGAAGCCCTTAATGAGTTTTTTGCTTCTGTCTTTATGAAAGAAAAGAGCTTTGTAGTGAATGAAACCTTTGAAGAGCAGGTGTGCATGCTGGAATGGATAGAGATAGAGGAAGCTGATGTGCTCAAAATTTTGTCAAACATTAAGATTGACAAGTCGCCAGGCCCAGACCAGATTTGTCCTCGGCTGCTTTGGGAAGCGAGAAATGCAATTGCTTCGCCACTTGCGAGGATCTTTGCATCCTCGCTCTCCACTGGAGTCGTACCTGAGGACTGGAGAGAGGCAAATGTAATTCCTCTCATCAAGAAAGGAAATAGGGAAATCCCCGGCAATTACAGACCAGTAAGTCTCACGTCTGTCGTCTGCAAGGTGTTAGAAAGGATTCTGAGGGATAGGATTTATGACCATCTGGGAGAGCATGGCTTGATCAAATGCAGTCAACACGGCTTTGAAGGGCTGGTCATGCCTCACAAACCTTCGAGTTTTTTGAGGATGTGACTAGAAAAGTTGATGAGGGTCGAGCTGTGGATGTGGTGTATATGGACTTCAGTAAGGCATTTGATAAGGTTCCCCATGGTAGGCTCATTCAGAGGTCAGGAGGAATGGGATACAGGGGAACTTAGCTGTCTGGATACAGAATTGGCTGGCCAAGACAAGGCAGCGAGTGGTAGTAGAAGGAAAATATTCTGCCTGGAAGTCAGTGGTGAGTGGTGTTCCACAGGGCTCTGTTCTTGGGCCTCTACTGTTTGTAATTTTTATTAATGACTTGGATGAGGGGATTGAAGGATGGGTCAGCAAGTTTGCAGACGACACGAAGGTTGGAGGTGTCATTGACAGTACAGAGGGCTGTTGTAGGCTGCAGCGGGACATTGACAGGATGCAGAGATGGGCTGAGAGGTGGCAAATGGAGTTCAACCTGGATAAATGCGAGGTGATGCATTCTGGAAGGTTGAATTTGAAAGCCGAGTACAGGATTAAGGATAGGATTCTTAGCAGTGTGGAGGAAGAGGGATCTTGGTGTGCAGATACATAGATCCCTTAAAATGGCCACCCAAGTGGACAGGGTTGTTAAGAAAGCATATGGTGTTTCGGCTTTCATTAACAGGGGGATTGAATTTAAGAGTCGTGAGATCTTGTTGCAGCTCTATAAAACTTTGGTTAGACCACACTTGGAATACTGGTTGACTGAGCTCGGACTTTTTTCAATGGAGAAAGGGAGGAGGAGAGGGGACCTAATTGAGGTATACAAGATAAGAGAGGCATAGATAGAGTTGATAGCCAGAGACTATTTCCCAGGGCAGAAATGGCTAGCACGAGGGGTCATAGTTTTAAGCTGGTTGGAGGAAAGTATAGAGGGGATGTCAGAGGCGGGTGCTTTACACAGAGTTGTGAGAGCATGGAATGCGTTGCCAGCAGTTGTGGAAGCAAGGTCATTGGGGTCATTTAAGAGACTGCTGGACATGCATATGGTCACAGAAATTTGAGAGAGTGCATACATGAGGATCAATGGTCAGCACAACATCGTGTCTTCTATTACCATCCTGCCTCCTTTTCTTGTTAAATTATAACACTGGGGAACTTCTAAACAATTCTAGTTGTATCCTTGAACAGAGTTTTTATAGTTGCTGAAAGGTCTCAAATCTCAACTGGAATTTTTTTCGCAGCACACAGCCATTGCTTTCTGAGAACAGTGTCTGGAGGTTAGTCCTCATTTATGTGAAATTGACGACCTGTGCAATATCAAGTCAAGTTCCTCTGCCTGAACAGTTTCTGTCCGCCAGCTTCCTCCAGGATGACCAACTCCAGACATCTGTTTTAGCTCCTCCCACCTCTCACCCCATACCACTGGCACTATATTCTCCACTCTCTTGTGTACATTAAACCAGAGCATTTGAAAGCTTATCATATGTTCAGCCATCAGATAAGTTACAAATGCCACTGAATCCATCTTCACGCCACTAAAACCACACTCTGACATCGATTCCCTTGACATGAGCTTTGATTGCTACATCCTTGGCCTACTCCACAAACTCCAATGAGCCTGAAATATGGGCTGCCTGTTCCATTCCAGTGTGGAGTCACATTCACCGCATTGCCTTGATGTCACTGACTCAGTGACGCCCATTCACCAAAAGCACCACACACATCTCTAAGGCCATAGCCAAACCTTTGCCACTTCCTCCAGCCATGTATCCTCTCTTGTAACTTCAATACCTAAACCTTTTCCCATTGGGGTCAACAATGGTGTTAAAATCTCCAAATGCTTTGATCCTACTCCCAAACTCTGCCCTAAACCCCTTCACCTCTCCAGTTTCAAAAACCTTCTCAAAACCATAGTACTAATCTTTCCTTTTATTACTCAATCTCAGTCTCAACCCGAAACATCAGCTTTCCTGCTTCTCTGATGCTGCTTGGCCTGCTGTGTTCATCCAGCTCTACAACTTGTTATCTGTAAATCACTTAGGGTTGTTTTCTAAAAATTAGAGTGATTACAGATGATGAATTAAAAAGGTGACAATATTTCACCGAATCTTGCGCCTGTCAGGTATTGCTCTGTCACATGTTCACTCCTGGTTCACAACCTGCCACCTTTCTACAGGCCATAAAACTAATTCTGGAGGTTCAGCGATTCATTGCCCTGTTCAGTAACATCCAACACTCCACAATAGCTGACCCATTGTCAGAAAGACCCACATCAATAATAAGAAAAATGAGGCATTCTCAACTTATTTCAAACTTCCTCATTCAGTTCGATCACTTTCTGAAGCTACTTTGCCAAAGTTCTGTTCACTGATTGCTGCAAAGTTGGTACACACTCTGAACTCTTCCCAATCTCCCTGTCCATACGCAGTGCCCCACCTGCACCACCCTCATCTTCTCAGCCTTCAACTTCATTTCTAGATTCCAACACAATCTCCCTTTACCCTATCACACAGTCACAGAATCATACAGCACGGAAACAGAACCCTCGGTCTAACTCACCCATGCCACTCAAGTTTCCCAAACTAAACCAGTCCCACCTGCCTGTGTTTGGCCCATATCCCTCCAAACCTTTTCCATACATGTACCTGTCCAAATGTCTTTTAAATGTTATATCTGTACCTGCATCTTCCACTTTCTCTGGAAGTTTATTCCATAAATGAACCACTCTGTAAAAAAAGATGCCCCTCAGGTCCCTTTTAAATCTTTTCCCCCTCACTTTAAAAATACGCCCTCTAATTCTGCACTACCACTACCTTTGGGAAAGGACCTTAGCTACTCAGCTTATCTTTTCCCCTTATGATTTTATAAAG
Organism: Stegostoma tigrinum; assembly: GCF_030684315.1. Lineage (NCBI taxonomy): Eukaryota > Metazoa > Chordata > Chondrichthyes > Orectolobiformes > Stegostomatidae > Stegostoma > Stegostoma tigrinum. The sequence continues at coordinate 11,606,166 of NC_081381.1, read as the reverse complement.
CTCTGTAAAGATCATCCCTCAACCTTCTATGCTCCAGTTAAAAAAATGTCCCAGACTATCCAGCCCCTACTTATAACACAGACCCTCCAGTCTTGGCAACATCCTGGTAGATTTTTTTCTGAACCCTCTCCAGCTTAATAATATTCCTTTTATAACAGTGCAACCAGAACTGGACATAGTATTCTAGAAGAGACCTCACCAACATCCTGTACAACCTCAACATGTCTTCTGAAATCTCATAGTCAAAGGTCTAAGCAATGAAGGCAAGTGTGCTAAATGACTTCTTGATCACCCTGTCTACACGTGATGCAAATTTCAAAGAATTATGTACCTGAATCCCTAGGTGTCTCTGTTCTACAAGGCCCTACTTTTAAATGTACAAGTGCTGCCCTTGTTTGTTTTATCAAAATGCAATATCTTGCATTTATCCAAATTAAACTCCATTTCTCACTCTTCAGCACAGTGACCCAATTGATCAAGATCTCTTTGTAATCTCCTTCACTGTCCACTATACCACCAATTTCGGCGTTATCCACAAACTTACTAACAACGCCTTCCATATCCTCATCTAAATTATTTATATAAATGACAGACAAAAAAGGACCCAGCACTGATCCCTGTGGAACACTGCTGGTCACAGGGCTCCAGTCCATAAACAACCCTCCACTCCAACTCCTGTCGTTAAGCCAATCTTGTATCCAATCGACAAGCTCACTCAATCTCATGTGACCTAAACTTTCCTAATTAATTAGACTACCATGAGAAACCTTGTCAAAAGCTTTACTAAACTCCATGTAAATGTCTACGACTCCATGCTCATTCTTTTTGGTTAGTTCCTCAAAAACACACTGTTTCTCCTCACACATAACCATGCTGATCAACTCTAAACAATGGTTGCCTCTCCAAATGCATGGAAATCCTAACTTCAGAATCCCCTCCAACAACTTACTCACCACCGAAATCAGACTCACAGGTCTGTAGTTCCCAGGCTTCTCCTTACATCCCTACTTAAGCAAAGGCACAACATTCAGCACCTTTCCTGTAGCTACAGATGGTACAACTATTTCTGCAACGGGCCCCACAATTTCCTCCCTAACCTCCCACATTCTTGTTATATGCTAGATCAGGTTCCAGAAATTTATCCATCTTTGTATTTTCTAAGACTTCCAGCACGTCCTCCTCTGTAATGTGAGCTGTTTTAAAAATATCAATGTTTACTTCCTGGAGTTCTCTTGCCTCCATTTCTTTCCCCACAGTAAAACATGATCTAAAATTAATCCTAAAGAGCTTTATCTAAAATCTTTCTGGAAAATTTTTAATGTTTTGGCCTCAATTTCCTGTGGCAGAGACTTCCACAGGCTCCCCGATTCTGCGTGAAAAACATTTCTTCTCCTCAAAGAGAGCTCTTTCTGAACGTTCAATAGCTTTACTATCGCAATATTAAATTGAGACTATTGCAATATTAGATGGTCATAAGCTGAAAGCTTTTAAAAAGCCACCAGGGCTCTATGTCAAGTTCCATCAGCTATGGGCCTGCAATGGAGATCCGTGATCTCTGATATAAAATGCATAAAAGACTTTGGAATGGTGATCAATGGTCTCTATTACAAGGGACCCATGTTTCCCACTTTGGGATCAGTGAGACTGTAATGCAGGGGAGCAGTTAGGGAAATGGCACTATTTTCTGTACAGAGCTGTACATCCTTCAGATGGGACGTTACACCCTGACTAACTGTTCGCAAACATTTTAAGACATGATCATAAATTCATCTAATGTTATTGGGGTTCCTGCCAGTAATTCTTCAAGCACCTGACCAAAAACACAAGTTAATTTATCGTTCACATCCTTGTTGTTGATGGGATACTGCTCGGAGCAGAACACTGCTTCATTTATCTGCAAACCAGTCAAAAGCTACTCAAAATTCATGTCTTCGATTGTGAAACACCAACTGGAGCTACGTGCCACATATACACAAATAAAACAAAATACTGTGGATGCTGGTGACTGGAAATGAAAATTGAAATTGCTGGAGAAACTAATCAGATCTGTCAGCATCTGAAAACAGAAACAGAGTTAACATCTTGAGTCTGGTATGAAGAACTGAGACTCAAAACAGTAACTGTGTCTCTCTCCACAGATGCTGCCAGAGTTTCTCCAGCATTTGGTTTTTATTTCTCTCTTCACCAGTCTGAAGACTGAATGGACTCAGACACATGTTGAAACCAAAACATTGAAGACTTTCAAGAAAGAAAGAAAGGAGTCCGAGGGATGATCTTATGGAGGTTTACAAAATCACGAGTAGCATAGATAAGATGAAAAGCAAGAGCCTTTTCTTTAGGGATGGGTAGTTCAAAACTTGAGGGCATAATTTTATGGTGAGAGGAGAAAGATTTGAGAGGGACTTGAGGGGTAACATTTTCACACAGCGTCATTCCTATGTGGAAAGAACTTCCAGAGGATTCAGGTACAATTACAACATTTAAGAGACATCTGGACTGGTACATGAATAGGAAAGATTTAAGGATAGAGGCTAAATGCAAGCAAATGGGACTAGTTCAGTTTGGGAACATGGTTGGCATGGATGAGTCGGACCAAAGGATTTGTTTCTGTGCTGTATGACAGTCTACTCAACAGAATAAAAATGGCTCAGGATGTGAACATAAAAAAACATACAATTCATACATTTGTAAGATTAGATTAGATTCCATGCAGTGTGGAAACAGGCCCTTTGCCCAACAAGTACACACCGCCCCTTGGAGCATCCCACCCACACCCACACCCATCCCCCTATAACCCACACACCCCTGAACACTACAGGCAATTTAGCACGGCCAATCCACCTAGCCTGCACATCTTTGGACTGTGGGAGGAAACCCACGTAGACACGGGGAGAATGTGCAAACTCCAAACAGACAGTCGCCCGAGGCTGGAATCAAACCTGGGTCCCTGGCACTGAGAGGCTGCAGTGCTAACCACTAAGCCACTGTGCCTCCCCAAATGTTAATAACAATTCGTTATAATACAGTTGCAATGAGAAATTTCAGATCAAATTCTGAATAATTTTGAGCAAAAAAGCTGGTGCTTTAATAAATAGCATGTAAGTAACATCACAAACTTGTGTTGGAATCTCTGCATTTGTCCACAGTGCCAGCAAAATTACTTCATAACCTTCAGTACATTCCCTAATGTTGTGGTTTTCTCTATTACCCTAATAACAGCGTGGGTTTAGACAAACCCAAAGCAGCCAACCTGTTTAAATTATTACTGTCTCTCAGCAATATGGCTCACTAAGGATTAACATGCGAGGGAACACACTAAAGCTTGGAGCAGCTGCTGCCAAGGTGCAGTGGGGAAAGACCATGGTCTAAGGTCTTCCCACTGAAGGTACAAATGGGGTCTGTTCCATTATCAGACCCTTCCAGTGTCTCAAATATATGATGTAAATATCAGTATTGGATGTGTAAGAGGGGTCTCTGGTTTGTCTATCATCAATCTCTAACATTTGAGCGTTTACTTGTTATGAAACTATGACACAATCACTATTCTATTCTGCAAAGTTTTTTTTTAGAAATAAAGCATACCTTTGAAATAAAGGAAAGATCAACTGGAGGCAAAAACAAACAAAATAAAAGAGAAAGGTACCATCCACTCAGGTGTTGGTAACACTATTTGCAAAAGATTTTGCAAAATCATCTTCCAAACCATCAGGTTATTGTTGATTTGTCAGGATGCAACATCTGGAGGACTGGTCAAACAAAACACATTGATGTTGCTGCCATCACCTGCGACAACTCACACCCCCAGCCCTCAAACGTGGCATTCAATCCAGAAACTAAAGCAACATTTATTTACAGAGAACAAACCAATCAGCTCCCTAACTAACTTCGATGGCCCGATCTGCACTAGAAGATTTAAGCTTGCAGTATCCCCTCCATTCACACAGAATCATTAGTGTGGAATCAGGCCATTCAGCCCATCAAGACTGTACTAACTCTCTAAAGAGCATCCCACCCAGACCCACGTCCCCATCCTATCCCTGTAACCCTGCATTTTTCATTGTTAATCCACCTAGCCTACATATCTCTGGACACCAAGGGCAATTTAGCATGGCCAATCCACCCTGACCTGCACATCTTTGGATTGTGGGAGGAAACCCACGCAGACACAGGGAGAACACGCAAACTCCAATCAGTCACCCAAGGACTCATTCACTCTATGTAGACTTTACTACATCATTTTGATACACTAGCCCCTGACTTTCAATAATTCCCTCTCCTCTGCAGTATGTGGGGAGATAGACTTTAGTGTGCTCCTTTTGAATAGTGACAAGAGTCTTTTATCACAAACTACAGCTCATACCGATCAGAATTTCAACAGAAAACAGAAGAGAAATTTAAACAAACAAATCCAGTTAAAATAATCCACTACTTTACAGTACATTTTAAGAAGTCAAATAAACATCCCAGAAATATCACAAATGTAGAATGATGAATTCTTGAATTGCACATCAATTATACTAAAATAAACCTGGCACGGTACCAGCCTAAACAACCTTAAAATCCTGTCATTAAGACCTCGGGGCAGGGGCAAGTTAGCGTTCTCCTTCTCCTTCCTCTTCTTCTCTTCCTCCCACCCACCCACCCACCCACCCACCACCCCCGGTCTTCCCAGCCTGTTAGTTACCTGTACACCTTCCCACTGCCGACCAGTGCTGGGGAAGACGACAGGCTCCTGGACTTGGCTCTCCCTCTGAGTTGGGGCCCCCCATCGAAGTCATCACCGCAGGAGCAGCAACAGCCCAACTCTTGCGCCGTATCCAGAGGCTCTGGCCCGAAAGACATTTCCTGGGTGCAGTCCATCGTTGGCTTTTCAGGAACTCATGTGAAAACAAAGTCCACGCTAATATTGCCTGTTATTAAGAAAGATAGAGAACAAGGGAATATATGTTTTAAAATAAATGAAACGGAGCACATACAGACACATCTACATATCCAAAGCACAGAGTCTAATCCCAAAGTAATAGTTGTAACTGACATCTTTGGATACATTTGGTGACCAATAGAAATGAGGGAATTCCCAAGTTGTTACTTACTGAAACTTACACGGTTACAATGTGTCTATTTCATTGGAAGCCGTGCGCTTGCGCCAGCAGCTCCACCCGATCAACGCCCCCTCCGGCCCCAGGCATCTGCTCGTTAAAGCGGAGCCGGAGCGGCGCCGTGCCTGTTAGGCCGGTTACCGGACCAGGAGCCCAGGCTTTAACTCCGCACCACCTTCCCCACATGCGCACTGCCGCCCTACCGTAAGAGCGGGAGTACAGGCGCAGCTCATTTCTCGGACAGACGTCGCAGCATCTGTGAGCACAGCGGGCAAGTTAATGTTTCGGGGCCAGTGACCCTTCTTCAGGACAGCTCATTTCTGCCCAGCTTTCAGCCACCTTCCTGAAAAATGAACAAAGTGCTTTCCTTCCCTCCCCACCCCACCAATTCCCCAGTTTTCAGTGCAGCATTTATAATAGGATTAATCTATGATCAGTTAGCTGGATGGCTGGTTTTGTGCTGCGGAGTGATAGCGATAGCAGTGGTTAAATTTCTGCAAGAAATATTGCAGATATTGAACCCATGGATTACCATGTTGGACCCTTCCCTGATGTGGATGTACCAGTGTTGCACCGACACTAGGTTACAGTCTTAACAGGTTTATTTGAATTCACAAGCTTTTAAAGCACTGCCCCTTCAGCTGAAGTGATGCGCCCTCACCGGAAAGAGGAGCAGTGCTTTGACAGCTTGTGATTTCAAATAAACCAGTTGCCTGAGATATGGTGACCCTCAGGTTAATTCTCAGTGTTTTTAAGGAGGCCTAAATCCAATCCCACCTGCTTCAGAGGTATGCAATAACATCTCTGAACAAGCTGATCAGAAACTATGTAAACCACCACAATTTTTCTCTCACTAATGAGAGCGCAGGACTAAGTACCTATAATCTACAACCCTACTCATCTTTTATCTTACCATCCCTGCCCTTCATTGATCTCCTATCTCTCAATGTCTCAATTTGAAAATTCTCATTCTCCTAGTCAATGACCTCACTCCTGTCCTGTCTCAGGAATCTCTCCAGCTCCAAAGTCGTTGAGTCACAGGACTTTTACAGCATTGAGTAGACCCTTCAGCCCATCATGTCTGCATCATTATCAAGCATCTATCTTCCAATGTTGACCACCACCTTCTCAATGGCAATTAAGGATGGGCAATATATCCTGGTCCAGCCAGTAATATGCATGTTGCAGAAGTGGATAAAAAAATTCCTATTTTCCCCCATTGGTCACACATTTTTGCAGTCCTCTAAACCTTGCTGATCCAATACTTCACCTATTGACAAGAACTGCAAGTAGTGAAGATCTGAAACATAAACAGCAAATGCTGGAGAAACTCAGCAGGTCTGGCAGTGTCTGTAGAGTAAAGAAAGGTCTGAAAGGCGAGTCACTAGACCCAAAACGTTAACTGTATTGCTGCCTCCGCAGGGGCTGCCAGAATGGCTGCGTTCCCTTTGTTTTTGCTTTGGAATCTCACCTGCTTTTAGATGCTGCTTGAAACCGATCTCTTTGATCAAGCTCTAACCCCTTGTCCTTTAAGTGTAAGTTTTTGGTTGGACTCCTCTGAAACGCCTTGAGACATTTTGCAATGTAAGAGGTGTGAAGTTGGACCTTCTCACTGAGCACCTGATATGGATGTTGGGAGATTTCTATTCAAAACTGCAAGGCTAATTTCTTCCCAGTCAGAATTCTGAGATAATCCAATCTTGTCACTCCACACATGTTGACGGAAGTGTTCTGTTTTCAATAATCTGGTTTTTGTGTCAGATCCCACAGCAACTATGTTGTAAGAGATTTGAATAAGTGCAGCAAATGTTCTAAACACTGTCAAACCAAGCTGGTGTAGTTATTTTAATCAACTTTTCTGTCACATCTCACAAGCTTGTGGAACATGACCCTCTGGCTCAGTAACAGGGACTTTACCACTAAGCCTCAGAGCCCTGTCCAACTGCTGTATATTCTGCCTTCTCAGGTAAAGTTGCACCACTTTCAAATATTAGGTGGGCCTTCTCACATTAATATTTCACTAAAATTACCGCATCATAATTTCTTGCAACTTTCTTCCAATCCATTATTACCTTTCCCTGAAAACAGCCAGAAGATTATTATAACACTATATTAAAATCTTTGGTGATTATAATTTGTTGCCTTTTAAGTTATTCTTCACACCACTGGCTCAAGAATGAAAGCTAATGGACCCAGCAACAGTAGAGGACATGAGTTTGTGGAAGTCCCTCATTAAATTTCCTGGACAAACAGCCCAGTGAAGGAGGCACATCCACTCCCTGCCAATTGATCCAGCTGACTGCACTTCATGAACATTAGCCAGACAGAAGACATAAGCACTCAGAGATAGCAAGAACTGCAGATGCTGGAATCAGAGTCAATACTCCAGTGTGGAGCTGGAGGAGCACAGTAGGTCAGACAGCATCCAAAGAGCAGGAGAGTCGACGTTTCAGGTTTACAGCCTTCATCAGGATCCTTCATCAGTCCTGATGAAGGGTCTTGGCCTGAAACGTCGACTCTCCTGCTCCTCAGATGCTGTCTGACCTGCTGTGCTCCTCCAGCTCCACACTCTGTTGGCTCAGATTCCAGCATCTGCAGTTAATCCTATCTCTGAGCGCTTATGTCTTCTGTCTGCACCAATGGAACTATTTTAGCTGCAGCTTTAGTGGAGTAATACTCAGGGAGTGCTGCTTTATCAGATATGCAGTCTCTGAGAGATTAAACCAAGTTTCAGGAGAAGCAGTGATGCTGTTTAAGTTGGAGCAGATTGTTCTCTGGTTTGCTGAAATTACTTCCAAACACGGATTATTTGTTCATTCATTCTTTTGCTGTTTCTGGAATCTCACCAGGCTGCAATTTGCTGGAGTGTTTTGCTGCGTAGTATAAGTAGCTGTACATCAAATTATAATCCACTGAGGGTCAAGCATTATGGGGCCTCAAGGATGTTGCAGGATGTGGCCCTAAATCCCAATTCTTTCTGTAAAGTTGGAAGATGACACTGGGGAAGTGACGCGAGTGCTATTATTGCTGGGCTTTTTATCTAGAGAGCCAGGTAATGTACTGGGGACTCAGGTTTGAATCTTGCCGTAGCAAGTGGTGGAATTTGAATTCAATAAAAATGTGGAATGAAGAGTCTAATTAGATCATTCATCTAATGATGACCATTGCCTATTGTCAGAAAAAATTGGCCGGTTCACTAATGCCCTTTAGGGAAAGAAACTGCCATCACTACCTGGTCTGGCCTACTTGTGACTCCAGACCCAAAGCAATGTGGCTGACTCTTAACTATCTCTGGGCAATTAGTGATGGGCAGTAAATGATGCTGCCATCCCTTGAATGAGTAAAAAATTATAATGTGAGGTGATGGTGTAAATTTACAGAGCACAGCCTGCCTGTGAATTAGACCACGTACCTCACAAGTGGTAATGGAACAGTAATGTTGTAATTAATACCCTCTCACTGGTATATAATTGATGAAAAACTGATATAATCAGATACATGCATTTCATGAACTGTCATTCATGTAACTAACTTGAATTACTGCTGATGCTCTATTGAACTGTCGTGGTTTTTCGAAAGAATCTGTTTGTATTTGAGATCTTTTTCAAAATTAGCAATCTACCTGCATCCCAGTAGCAAGAGGTGTAAAGGTTTGCAATAATTCATCCTCAGCTTTAACCTTCAAAATTAATTAAATGAGGAATTAAAGATCATCCTCTGATGCTGCTCGGCCTGCTGTGTTCATCCAACTACACACCGTGTTATCTCAGATTCTGCTGCATTGGCAGTTCCTATTATCTAAATAAAGGAGGAGGACGTTTTTTGTTCAATCCTTTGAGAACCCTGACTTCTTCCAAAGCCGACTTCTTACACATCTCCCACTTCATCTGCCTCACTATTAGCAACCATGCCTACAGCTGAGGGGAGCTTTAAAATTTAGAATTCCCTTCTTAAGTAACAAGGTAGTGATTGACCAAGGCCCTTTCTCATATTTATTTAACATACATTCTTTTCCAAATGGGCAAATTAGAACAAACATGTGAGGAAATCAGTTGTGAGCTGGACAGAGACTCCAAATTAACATAACACAATAATCTGGAACGCCATAACAACTCAGAGCAGTGGCCCTGAATGCGCCGTCACTACTGATATAGAGCACCCCTTTCACCCCAGACATTTCTCCCCCTCCCCACTGGTCAACACATGGACTCCCCAGGGCATACTGCTTTCCAGCTCCATAAGAACAAGGGGCAGGAGGAGGCCATTCAGCCCTTGAGCCTTGATATATTTCTTGCTGATCTCATCTTGGCCTTAACTGCACTTTCCTGCCGTCCCCATAACCCATTACTAATTAAAAATCTGACTCTTTCTTAAATTTACTCCATGTTCCTGTGTCTGCTGTGGTCTGAGGGAGTGAATTCCACAGACTCATGTTCCTTTGGGAGAATTTCTTTCTCCTCATTTCTGTTTTAAATCTGCTATCCCTTATCCTAAAACCATGACCTCTCAATCTAGATTGACCAACATGAGGAAATATCCTTTGTATGTGTATTTTGTTAATCCCTCTTAGGATCTTATATACTTCAATTGGATCTCTTTTCATCCTCCTAAACTCTCAATGGTATAAGCCTCAATATCGCTTCATAAGACAAGCTCTTCATCTGTGTAATCATTCCAGTGAACTTTCTCTGAACTGTCTCCAATACAACTACATCCCTCCACAGGTATGGGGAACAAAATTGTACACTGTACTCCAACTGTGGTCTACTAATGCCTTATAAAGTTGCAGGAACACTTCCTTACTTTTGTATTCTTTTTCTTGAACAATATATGCCAAAATTCCACTTGCCTTCCTTATTACTTGCTGTACCTACATAATAGCCTCCAGGCCAGAGATTGGTGGTCACACAACCTTTGAGCACAATTGATATCACTAGATTTTTGAGAGGAATCTAACAACTAAGAATGGGGCAGGAAGGTAGAGTGGATGTGGTAGATCTGCCCTGATCTTAGTGAATGGTTTGAATGGCTGAGTAATCTTCTGTAATGTTCTTAAAACTCCACCCCACCCTTTCTCCTTGTTTACGATCCTCCTTAAATTCTATCTCTGCCATCAAGCTTTTGTTTTGGATAGTCACCTTCAGCAACATGCCCCTCTTTTCAGTGAGATTCAAGTTCTGTCCAACCAATCAACAATCATTAAATAAGTAAAAAAGAAAGAACTGCAAATTGGAAATAAAAAGAAACGATGTTGGAATAACTCAGCAGATATGGTAATGTTTGCGAAGAGAGAAACTGATTTAATGTCAAGTCTGATACGACTTTTTCAGAACATATTTCATAGATATTGCCCCTTTCAGAAAATTAATTTATCTCAAAATGGAACCTGAAACTGAAGCATAAATTTAATGGTTTTTTTTAGTCAAATTACTATCAAGCATTTGTCTTCATTTAGAATGCAAAATTTGTCCTTAAACCTTGATAATTTGGTGTTAGTGAGGACCACTAATTTGGAATTAGAATGCGGGTTGATCCTCAAAGTTGGTAGGAGTTTATCCCATTGGAAGTACAGGCTCAGTTGGTTGAATAATCTTTGTGAACCCATACTATTTAGTTTTGTTTCTAATAGGCTTCACATGGCCTTAGCTTAATAAAAACTGAAATAACTGCAGATGCTGTTAATCAGAAACAAAAACAGAAGTTGCTGGAAAAGCTCAGCAGGTCTGGCAGCAACTGTGGGGAGAAACCAGAGTTAAGAGAGGTGGCACGGTGGCTCAGTGGTCCATGCTACCTCACAGCGCCAGGGACCAAAGTTCAATTCCATCCTTGGGTGATTGTTTGTGTGGAGTTTGCACATTCTCCCTGTGGGTTTCCACAGGGTGCTCCAGTTTCCTCCCACAGTCTAAAGATGTGCAGACCTAATGGATTGACCATATTGATGAATTGCCTGTAGTGTTCAGGAATGTGTAGATTTGGGGGATGGGTCTGAGTGGAATGCTCTGAGGGTTAGTGTGGACTTGTTGGGCCAATGAGCCTGTTTCTACACTGTAGGGATTCTATGAAAGTTTCAGATCAATTGCCCTTTCCTCAGGATCGTAGCTAGGAAAATATCAGTTTTTGTTTTTGATGTTCTTAGCTTTCTTTGTGCATTCAATTGCAAATTTAGCAAAACATATAATTTTATAGTTTGTTCGATCAAGTGAAATCAGCATACGTCGGAAACATTGATGTCTAGACTCACTCATGAATTTCAGCAATGTGGTGATGAGTTGTCCGAGGAAATATATTGTAACATGAAGTCAGCATCCCCAGGAGTTAAGAGGAACAAAGGCTACTCAGAACATTGAACACTAATGCTCCGTCACTACAAAGCTGTTTGATTATTAACATTAAGTTGATGGTAATAATCCCAACACCTGAATGGTAGAATGTTTGTTAATCATATATAATTTTTATATTTTGTTAATTAATCATAATTTTATGAAGGAATCTGTGTGAAAATTGTAAAAATCTAGGGGATTCCTTTTCTCAGGATTAGTTCAGGCATATTATAGACCCATTATCATTTTTAATTAATCAAATTTTCTATGCACCTGGGTCTCTCTCTTGGGAGAAGGAATTCATAATTGCAACGCTAACTGATCTCCCTGAAAGATGTTAGTATTAACAATATGGCAGAAGAGAAATTTAAAGGGGCTTACATATTTTGCTACAGGGCTATTTAAAGGGTTAACACTCCACAGAATGTAATATTAAATTGAGATTATTTTCTTTACTGCTGTACTGACATTTATTCTATCTTTTTACTTATACATGGGATATGGGTATCACTAGTTGGGCTAGCATTTATTGCCCATCCCTAATTTCCCTGGGAAAGGTAGGGCTGAGCTGCATTCTTGCTCTGCTGGAGTCCACAGGGTATAGGTACATCCACAGTGATGTTAGGACTGGAGTTCCAGATTTTGAGTCAGTGATACATTTCCACATCAGGATGGTGAGTGAATTGGAGAGACACTTGCAGAGGGTGGTGTTCCCATGTATCTTTTGACTTTGTCCTTTGAGATTAAAGTGATTGTGGACTTGGAAGGTGCTGTCTAAGGAGTTTTGGTGAGTTACCATCTTGAGGATGGATTACACTGTGTTCTTGAGTGGTGAAAGGAGTGAATGTTGATGGTGGCTGATTGGATGCTAACCAAGCAGCTGCTTTGTCCTGGATGGTGTCAAGCTTTTTGAGTGTTGTTGGAGCTGCTCCCATCCAGGCAAGTGGCAAGGATTCCATCCCACTCCTGGCTTGTGCCTGGAAGTGGTGGACGGGCTTTTGGGAGTCGGAAGGTGAGTTATTCACTGCGGGATTCGTAGCCTCTGCTTTTGTATTTATATGGCTAGTCTAGTTCAGTTTCTGGTCAATGGTAACCCTCCAAGGATGTTGATAGTGGGGGATAGTTTCTCTCATGTTAGAGATGGTCATTGTCTGCATTTGTGTGGTTTGAATATTACACTTGACACTTTTCAGACCAAGCCTGGACATTGTGCAGATGTGAACATGGACTGCTTCAGTATCTGAGGAGTGGCGAATGGCACTGAACATTATGCAACCATCGGTGAACATCCCCACTTCTGACCTTATGATGGAGAGAAGGTCATTGATGAAGCCGCTGAAGATTGTTGGGCTAAGGACACTACCCTGAGGAACTCCTGCAGAGATGTCCTGGAGCTGAGATGACTGACCTCCAACAACCACTGAGATGCTGCTTGGCCTGCTGTGTTCATCCAGCCTCACATTTTATTATCTTGGCATCCTCCTATGTATCAGGTATGACTAGGTAAAGCTCAGGCTAGCGGAAAGGGTTCCATCTGATTGTCATTGCCTACTCCAATTTTGTAGGGTTCCTCGATACTGCACTTTGTCAAATTTGGCCTTGATTTCAAAAATCATCACTCTCATGGAGTTCAGTTCTCTTGTCCATATTTGGCCAAAGGTTGTAAGGAGATCAAGAGCTGAATGGTCTGTTGGAACCAAACTTAGTGTCAATGGGCAGTTCTTTCCTTTGCAGGTGCTGCTTAATAGCATTGTTCATGACAACCTCCATCACTTTACTGATGATGGAGAGGAGGCTGATGAGGTGGTAATTGGCCAGGTTGGATTTGTCCTGCTTTTTACAGGATATAACTGGGCAATTTTCAACGTTGTTGTGTAGGTATCAGTGTTGTAACTGTACTGGAACAGCTTGGCAAGGGGAGCGACAAGTTCTGCAGCAAAAGCCATAAGTAGTTAGCACTGCTGCCTCAGCACCAGGAACCCAGGTTCGATTCTACTCATGGGCAATTGGTCTGTGTGCAGTTTGCACATTCTGCATTGGTTTCCTCTGGGTGCTCTTGTTTCCTCCCACAGTCCAAAGATGTGCAGGTTAGCTGGATTGACCATACCCATAGTGTCAGAGGGATGTATAGGTTAGGTGGGTTAACCATGGGAAATGCAGGGATACAGGGATTAGGGTAGGGGGGTGGGTCTGGATCAGACTCTCTTCGGAGGATCAGTGCAAACTCAATGAGCTGAATGGCCTCTTTCTGCATTGTAGGGACTCTGTGATTCTACGATTTTATTATCATTAGAATGTTGTCAGGGCCCATAGCCTTTATAGTACCCAGTGTCTCCAACCATTTCTTGATATGTGTGATATCATTTATCAAAGCCAATAGCAGAATAAGGTTTGCATTTATCACAAAGAAGACTGCCCTCATTCTATTCCAACACAACCTCGGAGTAAGGAACCAGTTTTAGTGAAGGCAGGGCCCACAGAATGAACAGATGAAATTGAAATTTCTTTTAAAATCTGCTTAAAACTCTTGGTGATTGATTTTTAAACACAGATGTTATGATGTCACATATTCTTTGGTGATTTATTTATAATTTTCTCTCTATTGTCCATGTGTGCCACATTTCTGAGAGAGCGTGACCTCCATGACTGTTCTAACCTGGGAGGTTTCTGAGTGCCTGGGCTTTAATGGCCCTCTGACTTCCCCCTTCCTCACTGATCCCCTTTTAATAGCTGTTTGTCAAATCATATCTCAAACTGAAGATTCACCAGATGCAGAATGTTGGTTAAGATCTAACATCCCAGTCATACATAGTACAGAATGAGTTTCCTTCTAAAACATACTCTAAATGATGTAGGGTTTTACAGTCCAGGGCCAAACACTTTAGACTGTACAAAAATAGGAGTTGCTGGAAAAATTCAGCAAGTCTGGCAGCAGTGAAGAAAAATCAGAGTTAACATTTCAGGTCCAGTGACCCATCCACAGAATTGGACACCAGACCTGAAATGTTAACTCTGATTTTTCTTCACAGATGCTGCTGGGCCTGCTGAGCTTTTCCAGCAGCTTCTGTTTTTGTTCCTGATTTACAGCATCTGCATTTGTTTTGGTTGACACTTTAGCTAGTATTTGGGTGGCAGTGTGACTAAAATGAACACGATGATATTGATTGTTTAAGGAAGCTACACACTTAGAATGATCTGTTATAAGTAATAAACAGTATTAATTATTTTTATATTGATGGTGTAAATAGAATATTCATTGAAATACCTGCCCAGAGGCTGGCATCCTATCACATAGTCACCCTTTATTTACACATGCACAGCACATGGGCTATGGCCAGCCAGCTCAGAGTCAGTCCCCTGTATTTCTATTTGTCATCCAGGCTTTCCAGGTTGGCCCAGGTTAACAACCCCAGTCAGGGATCTCATAGTCAGTGCAATCCACCTGGTTCCAATCACTGTATTCATGAGAAAAGGCTCAACCATTTGTGCTCTTGATTCTCATGGTCTTCATTCCTAAAATGAAATGATCTTTTATAGTTCTGGTTAACGGTGATATCATATACAGTCTGAAAATGCTGAACATGGAAAGCTAGATGTCCCAGAAGATCGCAGCAACATTTTTCCCTTGCTCTAACAAATTGCCCCTCTAATTCTCTCACAAAAGTACAGGGAAAACCATAGAGTTACAGAAAGATAGAATGCAAAATCTCAAAAGAAAAATAAAAACTCCCAGTCTGACAAAGCAACTTGTGAACCAAAGACTGATTTTCGCTGTTCAGATACAGTCAGAAAAAAATATGACTGTGATCGACCCCATCTGGTTTTGTGACTTTTGACAGTTTCCTCTGTTACTCTTTGTCCCCTATTCATTTGTTATATTTGCACTTGGCTGTCTTTCGTGTGTGTGCGTGTGTGTGTGCACTTACATGTATGTGGGAATGTGTGGGTATGCATGCATGTGTGGGAGTGTGCACACGTGTGTGGAAGTATATGTTTGGGAGTATGTGAGGTGTGTGCGTGAGATTGTGTTTGTGTGTGTGGGTCAGGGGTTTGGGTGTTGGTCGGTGTGGGCTGAGTGTGTGCATGCGCAAGTCGGGTACGTGAGTGTTTCTGAGGTAAGTGAGTGCGTGTTTAATACAGAATAAAGTCTAAGTTACATTGATAAGAAATCCTGTTCTTGTACTATTTTTGTTTAATTTGTACAGTTATACATTAGCAATTCAGTTGTTCTATATTTTGCCATTTCTTATGAACAGTTTAATGGCAAGAAATAGTTATTTTCTAGTTAATGAAAACAAAATCCGCTGTGCACATTCTTTTAAGCTGAATTAATCAGGTAACAACAGGCAATTTGCTAGTTTAATCAGATTTTCACATATGTGATGACTCAGGGAATGGTGGGAGTCAATTTGCAGCGTAACTTCCCCAGTGAATTGTAACAGATAAAATGAACATAAAAAAGCAAGAGCTAGAAGAATTGATTACGTCCTTCAAATGCACTCTACCATTCAACAAGATCAAGACTAAGCTGTTTCCTCAGTTGCACTTTCCCTATATTCATTGATTCTCTGAGTGCCCCGATCATGTTGATCCCAATCTTAAATGTACTTAGCAGCAGAGCATTCAGAGCCCTCTGTAGGAGACTCCACTAAAAGTTGACAATCCTATTTGTCAAGGTAACTATCTTCATCAGAAGTGAGGAAAGTAATCACCACTTCCAAAAAGCTATTTGATTTCCAAGTCTCTGACCTGTTCTTTGTGAAGTATTACATTTTGGTAAAACAAACAAAATGTGGGACTTACATGGTTAATGGTAGGGCCCTGTGTAGTGATCAGAGATAATGGGAACCGAAGATGCTGGAGAATCCAAGATAACAAAATGTGTAGCTGGATGAACACAGCAGGCCAAGCAGCATCTCAGGAGCACAAAAGCTGATGTTTCGGGCCTAGACTGATGAAGGGTCTAGGCCTGAAACGTCAGCTTTTGTGCTCCTGAGATGCTGCTTGGCCTGCTGTGTTCATCCAGCTACACACTTTGTTACCCTGGGTAGTGTTGTTGAGCAGAGGTACCTAGGGATTCAGGTACATAATTCTTTGAAAATTGTGTCACAGGTAGACAGGGTGACCAACAAGCTGTTGAGCATGCTTGCCTTCATTGCTCAGATCATTGAGTATAGGAGTTGGGACGACATGTTGAGGTTGTACAGGATGTTGGTGAAACCACTTTTGTAGTACTGTGTACAGTTCTGGTTGCCCTCCTAAAGGAAAAGATTTATTAAATTGGACAGGGTGCAAAAAGATTTACCAGGATTTTGCTGGGATTAGAGGGTTTAAGATGTAAGGACAGGCGAGATTGGCCAGGACCTTTTTCACTGGAACATAGAAAGTTGAGGGGTGACCTTCTCGAGGTTTATAAAATCGTGTTGGGCATAGATAAGGTGAATTGTAAAGGTCTTTTTCCTAGGGTGGGAATTCAAAACTGGGGGGCATGTTTTAAAGTTGAGAGGAAAACATTTTAAAAGGGACCTAAGGGGCAACATTTTCACACAGAGGGTGGTTCATGTGTGGACTGAACTACCACAGGAATTGGTGGATACAAGTACAGTTACAACAACTGAAAGACATTTGGATAAGTACATTAATAGGGAAGGTTTGGAGGGATTTGGGCCAGGAGCAGGCAAGTAGGGCGAGTTTAGTTTGGGAAACTTGGTCAGCATGGACGAGTTGGACCGAAGGGCCTGTTTCTGTACTTTATGACTCTATGAATCCATGGCACTGTATTCCAGTTCAGTTTCTGGTCAGTGATAACCCCCAGGATTTTGATAGTCGGGATTCAGCAATGCTGATGCCATTGAATGGCATGGGGCAATGACTAGTTCCAGAATTGTTGGAGATGCTCATTGTCTGTCACTTGTTTGGAGTGAATGCAACTTGCCACTTTTCAGCCCAAACATTGGTATTGTCCAGATCTCGCTGCATGTACTGGCTCAATAGCAGAGGAGCTGTGAATGGCATTCACCAGAATCGTCCCACTGTTGGCACCTGGAGAATTCGTTATGTAGGAAATCATGGAGACACTTTACAAATCTCGATCTAAAAGCAGCCTCCTGCAACATTGGAATCTCGGCATTAGCATGGAATCTTTGTGCCTAAATCAGCTGTGCTGTAGAGTGTGCGTAAATACAAAGGCAAACCCCATTCCTGGTGTGAGTTCATAAAGTGAGCCCCAGACTTTAGTGCAGCGCTGAGAGAGTGCTGCACTGTCAGACATGGCATTTGCTGGTTGGGAGGGAGATGTTAAACCGATCTCCAATCTCTTTGTTCAAGTTAGTATCAATGATCCCAGTGTGAGACTTAAATAAGAACAGGGAATAACTCATGGGGAAGTGCCCAAAAAAAGATAAACTGCTGTTTTATTTTGTACTTGGACATTGCTGTGACCAAGGTTTTCTGGCCACTTCTACCTCTGAGGCCCAAGTGAATACATTTCAGAAATAATTCATTGGCTGTGAGTTGCTGTGGAATTTCCCAACATGAAAAGCACTACACAAATGCAAGTCCTCTCTGCTATTCTATAATACTGTGCTCATATACCTTACTGTGTGCCAGATTCCCCAGCATAACTAATCTCCAAATTCCTATTAATCCTCTGACTAAACAAGTGAAATCAATTTCAACAATGTCAATAAAAGTACTATTAATAACTAATCTATTCTGTAGACCAAGAAATGTAGCGGAAGTTACTTAAAGGATGTCCTCTTGATAGGGAAGGAAATCTGCAAAGGAATTTCCCTTAAGCAATGTTTCTAGATGAACAGGTAGATTTTGTAGTTAGTGAGAAAAGTGGTGTTGAAATTGCCTAGATGCTAGTTGTAGGGAGGGAGGAAGGACCTAGGCAAGTGTCCCAGAAAGCAAAACAGTCTACAGTGATCAGAGATAATGGGAACTGCAGATGCTGGGTAATCCGAGATAATAAAGTGTGAAGCTGGATGAACACAGCAGGCCAAGCAGCATCTCAGGAGCACAAAAGCTGATGTTTCGGGCCTAGACCCTTCAGCTTTTGTGCTCCTAAAATGCTGCTTGGCCTGCTGTGTTCATCCAGCCCCACACTTTGTTAAAACAGTCTACAGTGTTCAGTAAGCATAAGGGAATGCTATGAGCTAGAAAGGAAATCTTCTCAAAAAGGCAGGAGGCATGGCTGAGATATGAAATGCATGTTTTGTGGTTATTCATAAGAGAAGATTAAGGCAGTAAAGGGAGAGGCAATAGAGAAATTGGACAGGGATAAATAAAGAGGAAAATTGTTGGCAGCACACAAAGTAAAAGAATTACTTGGCCAGGTCAGAAGCATCTCAGGGAAGCAAGGGTTGAAATAACAGAGGCTGTGGCCAAAACCTGAGTTTGAGAGTGGTGCCATTTAACTGGAAGATTGTAACTGTTTGAGAAAGGAGAAGAGAAATAAAGCAGTTAATTCCAGGTCAGTTCAGCCTGACCTTGCTGGAGGGATATGTGAAACGGTGTCCCTAGGAATCAATGTAAGGATCACTGCTCTCTTACAATGATGTTAAACATCCAGACTTGGGTCCATGTGGGGAATAGCTTACAGATGACCAGAGCTTGGGAATGTGTTGAAACAATGAGGAGGACAGTAACAGCCTTCAGGAAAACACCACAATTTGTGCAGGCAGATGAAATTTAATGTGGGGAAGTGTGAAGAGTTGCACTGTAGCACCAAGTTTAAGGAGAGAAAGTCTCATCTAAATTGTACAGTTTTTTAAATTGTAAAACTATGTTTTGTTCACAAAAATATTATCCTTATCTACATTCACAGGTACTAAAGCTGGTCTATATAGGCTTTGCATGTAAAGAAAAGAAACAAACATTGGAATTTGACATTCCCCGTAGTTCTGAAATCAAAATAATTCTGATATCAAGCAAGGCCCTATTTCCATATGTTTTAAGGCAACAACAGGATCTGATAACTGAACACACCCTTGCTGTACTTTGGCAGAAATACCGTAGATGGTGGTTTTTCCACATTTAAATTGTACTTCTTTTTATTTCAAAAATGTATTTTATGCATTAAAAAACCTCTTTGAATTAAGACATTGTCAAAAGCAATTTGGTTCTGTACAGTTGCATATCAAGGAAATAAACAAAACTTGGACATTAACTCTATTTGAAAAAGCAAAGACCTCTCTTACAATTACAATGCTAATATTCACAAATATTTGATGCACTGGGGGAGGGGCTCCAATAACTGAATGGACTCCCATTTCCCTTCAGCAGGAAGAACTCAGACAGTGGTCTTCATATTTTCTTTTTTGGAGACATTGTGGGTGTCAGCACACCCAGAGAGCAATGGCATAGCTTCATCCTTTTCCTTACTTTCAAAGATATACTTTATTCATAAAATATCTCATTGTATATGTATTTTGACACAAAAGCAGTTTGGTTCTGCACAGTTGTGTATCAAACAAACAAACAAAATGTTGAACTTTGACTCTGTCCTGAAGAAACCAAAGAACTCTCTTACACGTACAATACTAATATTTACATATATTTGAGGCACTGGGAGTGTCCAATAACTGAACGTACCCCCCATGTACTTTCAGCAGGGAGACCTCAGACTGTAGCCTTTCCCCACTGCGCCTTGGCAGCAGCTGCCCCAGGCTTTAGTGGGTCCCTCAGCACATAGTCCCGGACCTTGGAATGTGCCAGTCTGCAACACTCAGTTACAGTCAGCTCCTTGATCTAGAGACCAACAAGGTCCAGGCAGATCAAAGAGCGTCTTTCACGGAGTTGATGGTCCTCCAGGCGCAGCTGATGTTTGTCTCAGTGTACGTCCCAGGGAACAGGCTGTAGAGCACAGAGACCTGCGTCATGGAACTGCTCGGGGCAGACCTCGACAAAAATAGCTGCATCTTCCTCCAGATTTCCTTTGCAAAGGCACCTTTCAGAAGCAGATGTGTGACAGTCTCAACCCGTACCCCAACAGCTGCTTCAAGGGCTGTATGCGGTGGGACACACCAACTGGGTGTACATGAAGGATTTCACAGGCAATGCCCCTCTCACCACCAGCAAAGTGATATCTTGGTGCTCGTTGGAAAGCTCTGGTGATGAGACATTCTGACAAATGACTTTGACAGTCTGCTCAGGGGCCCACCCTCTCCTTTTCCCTCAGGGTCTTGAGGACCCTGCATGCTGACCATTTCCTGATGGACTGGGGTCGTCAGAGGTGTTTCTCTTTCACAAAATTTCTCTACGAGGGACAGGGCATACGGAATGTTCTGAGGCAGCGAGGCCAGTCCCATCCTTCACAACACCGGGGACAGGTAGAACCTCAGCACATAGTGACACTTGGTGTTTGCGTACCGAGGGTCTACGCACAGCCTGATGCAGCCTTGTACCATCAGGATGAGGCCAGTATTAAGTATGTTCATGCCCCTACCTCCACCTTATCCAGAGTTTTGTACACGGAGTTCCTGCAGACCCGGTCTATCTTAGGCTTCCAGGGAAATGGAAGATGGTACGGGTGACTGAAACAGTGTATTTTTGGAGGCTGGACCTAAACTGCACTATGTATTACAGAGAGAGTGCCTCACACCTGCTGACCAGCTTTTTATCCGCAAGGGAGAGGGAGCAGTGCTGCTGCTTCACTTCAGCAATGTGCTCCTCCCAAGAGTTTGTGCACACCCCTGTCCCTTGGAGCCATGTTCTGAGCACCTTTGGATCATCTGTCCTGATGGTGAAGGGGCTATGGGGTCAGTTGCCCAGTTCCCAAAGAATATGGCCTCACCATCGTCTCAATTTACTTTGGTATCTGAAGCCAGTTCAAACTGGTCGCAGATGCTCATGAGTCTGTGAACAGAGAGCAGAAAACGGCGATGTCATCCATGTTCAGGGAGGCTTTGGCCTGCAGGCCTTCGCTGCCTGGGACAGCCACCTTCCTCAGGCTGACATCCTTCCTGATGGGCTCGGCACAGGGCTTGATACAGCACACAAACAAGGCAGGAGAGAGTGGGCAGCCCTACCTGACTCTGGATCTGATGGGAAAGCTTGGATTACCAACCATTGATTGAGACTGCGCTAATGATGCTGAAGTAGAGTGGTCGGATCCAATTGCAGATTCCCTTCCCAAAGCCCAGCTTGGAGAGCATCTCCCACACGTATGTGGGCGATATCTTGTCGAAGGCCCTCACCTGGCCCAAGCTGATGAGGTAGGCCTCTACCCCAATGTTGTAGGCGATCATTTCCCCAAGCAGCGCGAAGATCTCAGAAATGGGCCTGTCCGATACAGAACAGGGTGAATCACCGATCTCGGATCAAACCTCACCCTGTTGGTGATGATCCTAGACAGGATTGTGCAGTCTGCGTTCATTTCTGATTTCCTTCCCCATCTGCTTCAGCTTGTACAGGAGGGTGATGATTCCTTTCCTCGTGGAAAGGCTCATGGTTACCTGCCAGAAACATACAGCCGTACACCTCCAGCAGGTTCTGGCCGATCAAGACCCACAGAGCCAAATACAACTCAGCTGGTCACTTCTGGGAGTTTTATTCTTTGCTGAGGTCTTGGTCTTGCTCAGCTCATCCAGAGATAATCGGCTGGTCCAGCCTCTCCCACGTACTGTAGTCTAAGACCCCCATGACAGAGGACAAGAACGACTGGGAGGCTGCACTGTCTATGGGCTTCATGTCATACAGACTGACATTAAAAGGATTTGCTGATCCTCAGGATGTCAGACTGAGGTGACGTTACTGACCCATTTTCTTCCTTCGTGCTGCCCTGCACAGAGCTCCCTGGGTGAACCTTCTGGAAGAATGAATGCGAGCACATCTCACCCTGGACCAGATATTATCTTGGAGGCCTCAGGGACATGGAGCAAGGTTTGCTGGCTCTTCACCGCCTGGAGATCCTCCGTGTCATGGACTCCCATCGTGTGCAGTAGGTTCTGCCTGATTTTCTGGAGTTTGGACAGTTTTCCCGGCCTCTCCCTTGCCTTCGGAATACTTGAGGATAAACAGCCTCTTGATGCTCCCTTGACTGTTTCCCCACCAGTCCACTGGACACTCAGGAGGGCCTTCAATGTTTCTCTAATCTGTGTAGTCCCTTTCGAGCTCCTCAGTGTGTTTCTGGGGTCAACAGTTTCATGTTCACTTTCCACATTCCCTTGCCAGCCCCCTGCTCATCCTGTAGGTGACAGCCAGCCAGCAGGAGGCAGTGGTCAGAGAAGAACATCGGCTTCAAGTTGGTGGATCTGACTGAGAAAATGTTAGACACAAACAGGAACTCTATCCTTGAGCAGATATAGCCTTTTATTAATTTCAAAAATTAATCATAAAAAACAATCTTTGTACATATACATTAACACAAAAGCAGTTTGGTTCTGCTTGGTTTCATATCAAGTAAACACATAAAACTTTGGAGTTTGACCATCCACAAAACCAAAGACCGCGGTTACAATACTAATATTTACATATATTGACATACCAGAAGGGTCCGATAACTGAATAGACCCCCATGTACCTTCAGCAGGGAGACCTCAGACTGTGGCCTTTCTCCACTGCACCTTGGCAGCAGCTGGCCCAGGCTTTAGTGCATCACACAGCACAGGGTCCTGGGCCTTGGAATGTGCCAGTATGCAACATTCAGTCAGGGGTCAGCTCCTTGTTCTGGAAGACCAACAAGTTTCGGGCCTGTCAAAGAGCATCTTTCACCAAATTGATGGTCCTTCAGGTGCGGTCGGTCTTCATAGATAGACCCTGTTTAAAGGGAGCTCAGAGACCGTGAAGCATCTTTTTCACTTTCAACACAACCAAACTCTGAAATATTAGACTTCCAGATGCTCTTCAAACTGGGGTTGCTTTGAAGTAATTCCTTTGTTTTCTTTTATTGTGAGATAATAATTTGGAGGCTAAGTTAGATTTTATTGTTGTGAAAGCTTTAACTTTGAGCAGCTTATTAGATTTCAGCTGCTGCTATATTATATTTGTTTTCCAATGACTGCGAAATGAGTAATTCAGCTGTATTGATGGCAAGTTCACTTGTAGTCTTCATTTCACCCACAGGTGGCGCTCAGATCCTATTGGCATGAGCTGAGCGTCTGAATTGTTGACCGGCACCCATTAATTCACAATCTTTCCAAAAACATGAAAGCAATCCAGCATCAAATTTATGAAGTCTATTTCAGCTGCTCAGCAACAATGACCTATTTTTAAACACAAATAAAATTCCAGACTGAAACAAAGTGATTGAAATTCTGCTTACCTACATTTACAGTGAACTGATGTTATAAATTGGAATGTTTTCGAAACTTCTTGGCATAAACATTGTTGACATAAAAAATTTCATAAATGTAAGGGCACACATTTAGACAAAGAATAAAGGAGCAGTGCTTAGAAAGCTTGTGATTTCAAATAAACCTGTTGGCCTATAACCTGCTGGCATGTGACTTCCGACCTTTGCCATTCAACAAGATCACTGCTGACCAGCCCCAGGCCTCATCTCTTCTGGTGAGTCAGCTCATAGTCAACAACTTCTTGATGTTTCAAAAATCCATCCACCTCCTTTTTAAAAGCTTTCAGTGATCCATTCTCCATAACTCCTGGGGTGTAGAGAAATCCAGACCTAGGAGGGGAAATCCCTTCACATCGCAGTTTCAAATGAGTGCCACCTTATTCTTAAACTATGTCAGCTCAAGATTCTTCACTAGTGGAAACATCTTGTCAACACTGACCCCCTCAGAATCTTGTATGTTTCAATGAGATCACATCCTCATTCTGCAAAACCCAAATGGGTAAAGACCCAGAGATAATAAGGTGTGGAGCTGGATGAACACAGCAGGCCAAGCGGCATCAGAGGAACAGGAAAGTTCATGTTTCGGGTCTGGACCCTTCTTCAGAAAATGAAGAAGGGTGTAGGCCCAAAACGTCAGCCTTCCTGCTCCACACCTTGTTATCTCATCCAGCTCCACATCTTGTTATCTTGGATTCTCCAGCATCTGCAATTCCTACTGTCTCTGGACAAAGACCCAAACTATTTAGCCATTCTTGATAAGCCAAACCATTCATCCCAAGAATCAGTCAGTGAATCTGCTTTGAACTGCCTCCAATGCCCGCGTATTATTTCGTAAATATGGGGTCCAACATTGCGCACAGTACTCCAAGTGTAGCCGTGCCAACGCCCTGTACAGTTGTAACAAGACTTTCCTGTTTTAAAACTCCAACCCTTTAGCAATAAAGGCCGGCACCTGTGTGCTAACCTTTTGTGTTTCAGGCATCAGAATACACAGGTTCCTTCTTTATTGGAGTGTCTCTCCATTTAATCAATAGCCTGGCTTTTAATTCTTCCTGCCAAAGTGCGCAACCTCACACTTTTCTACATTAAACTCCATCTGCCAGGTTTTTGCCTACTCAGTCACCTATTTATAAACCCCTTACAAATTCCATAGGCTCTCATCACAATATGCTGTCCTACCTAATTTTGTATCAGCGGGAAATTTGTATACGGTACAGTGTGCTTCTCCCCTCTCCAAGTTATTAACATTGATAGTAATTTTGAAGCCCTTGGACTGACCTTGTGATACTCCATTAATGATGTCTTTCCAGCCTGAAAAATGACCGATTCATTCCAATTCCCTGCCTTCTCTGTGTTAACCAATCCTCAGTACAGGCCAATTCATTCCCCCTGATACTGTGAGCTCCTATCTTGTTCAATAATGTTTGATGCAACACTTGATTGAATGCCAACTGGAAATTCAAAACCACTATATCCACTGGTTATCCTTTAACTGTTTGTTATAACCTCAAAGAACCCTAGCATATTTCTCAAACATGATTTCCCTTTCACAAATCATGTTGACTCTGTCTGGTTGAGAAAACCTTTTCTAAATGTCTGGCTATTTCTCCCTTAATAACAGACTCTAGTATAATCCAACGACAGCTGTTAGGCTAATTGGCTTATAGTTTCCTGATGCTTGTCTCTTATTGAACAGGGCTTTGGCGTTAGTGGTTCACTGGAACCCTCCCAGAATTCAATTTGTTCTGGAATATTTTGAGCAATGCCGCCACTATCTCTGCAGCCACTTCCTTTAATACCCCTAGATGCAGGCCATCAGGTCCTGGTGATCTGCCTGTCCTCAGTCCCATTAGTTTGTCACAAATACTTTGTCCCTGCGATAGGGACTGCTGCAAGATCCTTCCTCTCATTCGCATCTTGCTTATGTGGGATGTTTATAATGACCTCTACTGTGAAAACAGACGCAAAGTGTTGGTTTAAATTATCTCCCATTTCCCAGTTCCCTATTATCAGTCTCTTGTTACATCCTCCAAGTGTCCCACACATTTCAGCTCTATGTCTTTTTATATACCTGTAGAATCTCTTGTGTTTGGTTTTGTATTTCTTATCAATTAACTTCCACAATCAATTTTCTCCGTCTTTGATAGCTATTTAGTCATATACTGGTGGGTCTTAAAAAATCCCCAGTCCTCTGGTTTTCACCAATTTACAATGTCAGTTTGGATTGGATACTCTTGTTGACCACATTTTTTAACCGTGGATCATTAATCTTTCTCATCAAATCTTTCTATTTGATCGCAGTAAACCTCCACTGAGCATTATGAAATAAGACCATGAAATATAGGACCAGAATGAGGCCACTCGGCCCATAGATCCTATCCATGCCATTCGATCATATCTATTATGTTTCTTTCTTTTATTCGCTTGTGGGACATGGGCCAGACCAGGTGAGGTTGGCAGATTTCCTTCCTTGAAGGACATTAGACCTTCATTCTCATTCTCATTCAACCCCATTCTCCAGCTTTCCCCCTGTTACCCTTGATCTCTTTACCAGTCAAGAACCTATTGATCAAAAACAGAACGGAAAAGCTCAGCAGGTCAGACAGCATCTGTGAAGAAATATCAGACATATTTCAGGATATTGTTAATGTTTCAGGTCCGGTGACCCTTGTTTACTCCTTACCCCCCACCCCCCATCTGCCCATGCGCACCCTCCCCATCTTCTACATATAAACTGACATTTTCCTTTCTACTAACAGTTCTGAGGAAGCGTCATCAGTGAACTCTGATTTTTCTTTGCAGATGCTGCCAGACCTGCTGAGGAATTCCAGTAACTTCTGTTTTTGTTCCTGAGTTACAGCATACGCAGTTCTTTTGGTTTTTATTTAAGAACCTCCTCATCTCAATTCTAAAGGGTTGTTCCCTCACTCTGAGGCCACGGCCTTGGGTCCTAGTCACTCCTACTGGTGGGAACAACTTCACCATATCCAGTCTCTTCAAGCCTCTGAATTATCATTATCATAAAATCCCTGCAGTGTGGAAACAGGCCCTTCAGCCCAACAAGCCCATACTACTCCTCACAGCATCCCATCCAGACCTATTCCCCTATAACCCGCCTAACCCACACACCCCTGAACACTACGGGTAATTTAGCACGGCCAATCCACCACAACCTGCACATCTTTGGACTGTGGGAGGAAATCAGAGCACCCGGAAGAAACTCCACACAGACAGTTGCCCAAGGGTGGAATCTGGGCTCCTGGTGCTGTGAGGCAGCAGTGCTGACCACTGAGCCATTGTGCCGCCCCACTAATTCAGTAAGTTTCAATGAGATCCCCCCTCATCTTTTTAAACTCCATCGAGTACAGACACAAAGTTCTCAGCTGCTCCTCATAGACAAGCCTTCCATCCCTGGGATCATTTGAGAAAATCTCCTCTGGACATCCCTGTCCAACATTAGCGCACCCTTCCTTAGATATGGGACCCAAAATGGCTCACAATATTCTGACCAGAGCCTTATACAGCCTCAGCGCACATCTCTGCTCTTGTATTCTAACCCTCTCGAAATGAATACTGACATTGTATTTGCCTTCCTAAGTGCCAACTGAACCTGCATGTTAACCTTCAGAGAATCCTGAACTAAAGCTCCCAAGTGCCTTTGTGCTTTAGATTTCCGAAGTCATTCCTCATTTAGAAAATGGTCGATGCCTCTATTCTACATATCAAAATGCACAACCTCACACTTTCCGACATTGTATTCCATCTGCCACTTCTTTGCTCACCTCCCAGCCTGTCCAAGTCCTTCTGCAGCCCCCCACTTCCTCAGCACTACCTGTGTCTCACCCTTTAGTCTGCCACCTGCTCCTTCACTGACATTTCCCTTATCCTCTTTCCTGTACCCACTTTAGACAACTCTTTCTTCTTCACTGCTCTTCCTCAAACTGATTTTGAAATTCTGCTCTGTTGTAATTGCTATTTCCTAGAGGATCCTGAACTATAAGATCTCCTATAAATCCAACTTTAGTGCATCTTACAAAAATAGTCTGTTCCTGGGTAGTTTTTGCAATGTATTGCTCAAAGAAACAGTTCTCAGTACACTCCATAAATTCATTGTCATGTTATCGTTGACCATTGGATTTGCCCAATCAACATGCAGATGAAAATCTCCATGATATTTGTAGCGGCCTGCTTACACACCTCCATTATTTCCTCATTCATATTTTGCCCTGTATAGGGGTAACTCCTTGGAAGCATGTGGATGATTCCTACCTGTAACTTCTTCCCATGCTATTCTTGATTTCCACCCAAACTAATTCCACATCACACTCTGTTGCATCTATATCAATACTCACTCCTACAGTGATACCTTCCTTTAATAATAGAGCTGGCCGTCTCCTTTGCCTTTTTTGCGCGTTCTTCTCAAATATTGAATAACCATATAAGACATGGCCCTCGGGGAATCACAAATTAATCTCCCTGTGGAACCCGTTGAACATGAGTTCCCATGGTAACAGGCAATGTCCTGCCCAGCTGAAACTCATCACCTGAGCCCTTTGTAAAGCGAATTCAGGGGGACGTCCTGATGGTAAAGTGGTAATGTCCTTATCTCTGGACCGAGAGACCCAGGTTTAAGTCCTCTAGATATTTGTAGTAACAGCTATGAAAAGTTAACTTGAAATGCCTATTTATGAGCCATCAGTTGGGGACCTCTTGTGGTGCAGAGGTAGTGTCCTTACTGCTGGACCAGGAGACCCAGGTTCAAGTTCTATCTGTTCCGAAGGTGTGCGATCCCACCTCTGAACAGGTTATTTTGAATAATAAGTAAAGCAGACTTAGGGGCTGTCTGGTGGCAGAGCGGTAGTGTCCCTACCTCTGGAGTAAGAGACCTGGGTTCAAGTTCCACCTGTGCCTGAGGTGTGTAATAATATCTCTGACCTGGTTGTTTAGAAAAGTAGGTTAACTGTAAAAAAAGTAAAGCAGACTCAAGTGTTACTGATGATTGTCATGGTGATTTTAATGGTGGGCAGGTTGCTCAGTCATGGGCAATAACACCTCTGGGAAGAAAAGGGAGGAAGGAACACAGCAGACACAGGGATAGTAGGAACTGCAGATGCTGGAGAATCTGAGATAACAAGGTGTAGAGCTGGATGAACACAGCAGGCCAAGCAGCATCAGAGGAGCAGGAAAGCAGATTTTCTGAAGAAGGGTCTAGGCCCGAAACATCAGCTTTCCTGCTCCTCTGATGCTGCTTGGCCTGCTGTGTTCATCCAGCTCTATGCCTTGTTACAGCAGACACAGGAATGGTTCTGTTAAAATTCTGTGCCAGGCTGGGTCTAGCCTACATATGCCATCCATGGTGGCTCTGTTTTGGTGTTCAACAATAAATGATGTTCTTTTCTAGTGGCTTACTGTCATATTACACGCTTGAACATTAAGTTCTTATAAACACATCTCTGTAACAGCTGTCAAGTCATATTTATTTATTTCCATTTGTACTGTTTACTCAGCCATATTGTTACAAATGCTGTGTACATTCTGATATTGTCTTAAGCTTTGACTTTTTACAGTTATGACTTATTCGGGTTCTAATATTCTGCAGCACACTTCCATCCATTCCTGATGCACTTTGAGTATTGTTTGCCTCTTCACTATCCTACCTCTACTGTCTTATCTCTTTTCGATTTTTAAAAATTCCCTCAACTTTAGCCCACTCAGTATTTGAAGCCCTACCTATCTATCTAAAGCTCTAATTATGTGATTTGGCTGGACACAGGTCCTAGCATTGTTCAAGTGCAGCCTGTCCCAGTGGAATAGCTCTCTCATATTTGCATTCTCTAGTCCCTAGGGACTGAGCATCTGTTTTCCTGATGCCTATTTATACAGCAGATTGTGACATTTATTTACATCGCAGTTACTATATAAACATAAATTGTTGTTGTCACACAGGCTTTGTCATGCGAATATTTCCAATCAAGGTTGACCTGAGTAATAATGTGATTGTAATGTGATCAACATTTTCTCTAACTGAGCTTCTCAATGTACAGAAACTGGTCATTAACACTGATAAATGTAATGAATTGATAAATGTGCCATCTTGTTTATGGTTAGAGGCATCATCTAGTGAACATCGGTCTTGGTAAAGGAAAGGCAGGAACCAGTCTGACATGGATTTATTCACAACGCTCTGTTCATCATAAATGCTGGGAATCCCAAATGGAAACTAGCTTTTATAATCTTTCCCCGGCCAATGTCAACTACCTATCAGTACACATAGAATGTGCCTTTACCTTCGCTCATCATTTTCATTCCTAATTAGGTGCGAATGACAACATATTAATGTTTCTTTTAAATATTGGAGTAAAATATGTTTCAGTGAAATTCCAGTTCTTGTGTGAAATTATTCCAGGATGTGCATTCCAACTAAAAGGCCAGGCCTCAGTGGCTGAATGAAAAAGGCACTGCCCCCACCCACTAAGCCAGGGATTGTGGGTTCAAGCCCCATCTGGAGTGAAATTAGCTTCATTCTGAAACACTCTGTATCTGTCACCGGAAATTTTGGGCAGCCCAATGGTTAGCACTACTGCTTCACAGCACCAGGGACCTGGGTTCAATTCCACCCTCAGGCAACTGTCTGCGTGGGTTTCCTCCGGGTGCTCCAGTTTCCTCCCACAGCCCAAAGATGTGCAGGCTAGGTCTACTGGCCGTGGGAAATTGCCTGTAGTGTTCAGGAATGGGTGGGTTAGACATGGGAAATGCAGAAGTAGGAGAATGGGTTGGATGATCTTTGGAGGGGCGGTGTGGACTTGTTGGGTCAAATGGCCTGTTCCCACACTGTAGGGATTCTAATAGGAAGAGGATGAAGTGGGATTTTAAAAGACAATAAGAAATAGGAACAGGAGTAGTCCATTTGGCCCCTTGAGTCTGCTCCTCCATTCAGCAAGATTATTACTGATTTCTTACACATCTTCCATAGGCTCTGGACTATCTGTTAGGCATTGAGTTATTTTTTAAACGTTGTAACTAATCTGAACTCAAAAACTGTAGCCTACAGCAAGACCTAACAGATTGCAAGAAGATGGATGGCCATTTGGTTGAGTTGGACAGAACATTAATAAAAAAAAGTCTCTCTGCCTCTTATGCTGTGCCACATCTTCGTGCAAACTGCAGCCACTTACAGCAGTAAGTCTCCAGATGCGATCGAAGAAATGATGACCCATAATCTCCATACTGCCTGGAAACAGCAGTGGCCTTGGATATATGCATCTACATTTGTTTCCTAACCTATAGAAAGTAATTAGCAGGTATAAACAAAATCTTTTCTTTCTAAAGAAATAGGTATAAAAAGAACAGGCTGGTGTCTGTTTGTTTAGAGTTTTGAACACACAATTCTGAAGGAACTCTCTTCAGCTTGTGATATGTGACAGAATCACTGCAAAATTCACATCACTGTCTGCAGGCAGGTCAAAACTTTGCCAGAGACTTTTCACCTGCTTCATCTCAAACATGCAGAATGCCATTCCAGATTAGTATTGATTGTAAGTGGCAGTCTTCTCACTGACCGCAACACTCAAATTTCGATTTTTTTCCTTAAGTTCATAATACTCAGCTAACATTTTGAAATGTAAGGATTGAACTACCATGTTATTCTGCAGGCAGTAATTTACCTAAAACAGCTCATTTTCTTCACTTAACAAAGTGTGGGGCTGAACAAACACAGCAGACCAAGCAGCATCTTCCTGCTGTGTTATCTCGGATTCTCCAACATCTGCAGTTCCCATTATCTCTGATACATTTTCTTCACTTTTTCATTTAAAAATAAACCCACAAATACTTTTCAATGGGGTCAAAGGTAACACAAACATTTGACAAGATAACAAGGTGTGAGGCTGGATGAACACAGCAGGCGAAGCAGCATCTCAGGAGCACAAAAGCTGACGTTTCGGGCTTAGACCCACGTTTGACATTTGTGCTCAGATTAGTGATTCAGGGTTAAACCAGGACACAGTGAGTAAAAGTTAGCATCTCAAACTTCGGAATGTTTCAAAAATGGTCAATGGTCAAATAATGGGTGCTCAGTTATCAAACAGTGTCATTATTGCGTAAACACAAATAATTGATCTTTAAATCTGATGGCTAATCCAATACCTGGACAGAACTGATGTTAGAAAGGGATGAAAACTTGATCTTATAATGGCCAGAGGGAAGACATGATCCACACCAGTAAGCAAACCCCATCCCCAAGATTTCAGTTTGTAGTGTAGGCTGTCACTTAAATGCAGTCCTGAGGAAACATAGAAACATAGAAAATAGGAACAAGGGTAGGCCATTCGTCCCTCTGTGCCTGCTCCACCATTCAATATAATCGTGGCTGATCATCCAATCAGTCCCCTGTTCCTGCTTTCTCCCTGTACAGATTGATCCCTGCAGTCCTAAGAACTATATCTAACTCCTTCTTGAAATCATTTAATGTTTTGGCCACAACCACTTTCTGTTGCAGAGAATTCCACAGGCTCACCCCTCTCTGGGTGAAGACATTTCTCCTCCTCTCACAGCACTACACTGTGGGAGGTGCTGTCTTTCGGTTGCGATGTGAAATTTAAAACTGATGTTCCCCCAGCTGGATACCAAATATCCCAATAAACCTCATCAGGGATGTGCTGCGGGTGTCTGATCAAAACTATCCCTCAGCCAGTATTGCTGAGCCAGTTTTGTTTGTCATTTTCCTACCACCATTAGTGGCATTTTGCTTTGCGCCGATTGGCTCACAACACTGCTACGCCTCAAATGTTCAGAACTGGGTGTGAAAAGGCCTGTGGATATACACAGCTCCTGAAAAGAGTGGCAGAAATGCAAGGTCTCCATCTTTCAAGATCTCCCTTGCTCCAATGCAGAATCATAGAACTGCACATTGACAAATAGAATCATAGTATATCTACAGTGTGGAAGCAGACCATTTAGGGTGGCACGGTGTCTCAGTGGTTAGCACTGCAGCCTCACAGCACCAGGGACCGGAGTTCAATTCCAGCCTCAGGCGACTGTCTGTGTGGAGTTTGCACATTCTCCCCGTGTCTGTGTGGGTTTCCTCCGGGTGCTCCGGTTTCCTCCCACAGTCCAAAGATGTGCAGGCTAGGTGGATTGGCCATGCTAAATTACCTGTAGTGTTGAGGTGGGTTGTAGGGGTGTGGGTCTAGGTGAGATGTTCTGAGGTTTGGCAGGGACTTGTTGGGCCAAAGGGCTTGTTTCCACACCGTAGGAATTCTATATCTATATCGAAGGATTCTATATCATTTGGCCCATCGAGTCCATCCCAGCCCTCAGAACAGCATCCCACCCAGACCTGCACCCATCCCACCAACCCTTTCTCTGTATCCCTGCATTTCCCATGGCTAGCCACCACCACGACACCCCGCACACCCTTAAACGCTACGGGCAATTTAGCGTGGCCAATCCACCTAACCTGTACACCCATGGACTGTGGGAGGAAACCGGAGCACCCGGATGAAATCCACACAGACACAGGGAGAACGTGCAAACTCCACACAGACAGTCACCCGAGGACAGATTGACTCTGGGTCACTGGTGCTGTGCTGAAATATAATCATTTTTTGCATTGTATCATCTAATCAATTCATGACAGTAACAATTAAGTTAGTTATCTTAAGTATAAGGTCCCAAATAAATTATGTAAAATCAGCATCATGCGATCACTGCTGTTTGGATCAAGTGGGAAAGGGATGAACTGAATCCACTTTCTTCAGCCCTCTCCTCCTGATTAGGAGCAACAAAGGCAGGAAATCTTTTTAGGACAAGCCTTTACCTTTCTCCAAGTGAGATAGAGTTAAGGCATTTTTGCTGGAAGGAGTCAATCATAAGGTTTTCTTGAATTAAAGATGAACATTTCTATAACCTAAAAACAACAAGAAACGTAACGAAGATGCGACATAAGTAATAGGCTGGGAGCAGTCACTTGGGCACACATAGGAACTAACCCTAACCCCAACCTTATCGCAGGCACACACAGGTACACACGGGCACACACAGGAACTAACCCTAACCCTAACCCTATCGCAGGCACACACAGGTACATACAGGCACACACATGAATTAACCCTAACCCTAACCCTATCACAGGCACACACAGGAACTAACCCTAACCCTATTGCAGGCACACACAGGAACACACTCGTATCAACCCTAACCCTATCGCAGGAACACACAGGCACATACAGGAACTAACCCTAACCCTAACCCTATCGCAGGAACACACAGGCATAACCCTAACCCTAACCCTATCGCAGGAGCACACTCGTACTAACCCTAACCCTAACCCTATCGCAGGAACACACAGGAACACACTTGTACTAACCCTAACCCTCCGCAGGCACACACACGCACACACAGGAACACATAGGTACAAAGTTAAAATGTGACTGACCGTGTCCGGTAAAAATGAAAGTGAAAGAAAAGTGTGGTTTGAATCTTTGATGCTTAAGGTCTAAAAGAGAAACCAAAGGTCGCTAAGGTGGCTTCTTGGACCATCAACAGCACAAATGGCCATTTGCTGTTTGGTTTCTCAGCGCTCTATGCTTCTTTGTAGTCAGTGTTGTAGAACTGGGCACTTCGTTCTTGTGATAGAGCATTTTCAATTTGTGTTTAGTTCCACATCCTTAAATTCATTTCCTCTCTGCTTGCCGTAATACCTCTTGAAATAGCAGCTTGTTTGTATAGTCCTATCTTCTGAGTTTATCTTTGCAGGTCCAATAATTGCATGTGATTTTTTTGTCTCCAACATATGAAGATGCTCATCATGGTGTAAATCAAGTTGGCAATGAGGACTTTCTCACAGTTCCCATGGAAGCCAGGGTCGGTTGGTTTCATTGGCCTTGGAGCAAATGTTAATTTCAGCTCAGGCTGTTTTTGATGTAATCCATGTTGATTTCATGAAACTTTGCTTACTGGTGTGGATCATATGTTCCTGCTGGCCATTATAAGATCAAGTTTTCATCCCTTTCTAACATCATTTCTGTCCATGTAATTCCCAGATATTGGATCAGCCATGGGATTTAAAGATCAATTATCTGTATTTATACAATCATGACACTGTTTGATACTTGACCACCCATTATTTGACCAATGAAGCAAACAAAGAGGATGCTGGAGAAACTCGGCAGATCTAGCAGCATTTGTGGAGAGAGAACAGAGTTAATAGTTTGAATCTGAAGATTTCTGAAGCAGTCATATCAGGCTCGAGACATTAACTCTGCTTTCTCTCCACAAATGCTGCCAGACCTGCTGAGTTTCTCCAGCACTCTCTGTGTTTGTTGGAGATGTCCAGCATCCACAGAATTTTGCTTTTACTAGACAAATGAACATTGGTTTTGTATGTCTCTCCTATTCAGGAATTTTGAGTGATTCTAGTTCTGAGTAAGGGTCATTCAACCTGAAACATTAAATCTGATTTCTCTCCACAGATGCTGCCAGACCTGCTGAACTTTTCCAGCAATTTCTATTTTTGACTCTGATTTACAGCATCTGTAGTTTTTTTCAGATTTTATTTAGTACTTGATTCATTGTCCTGGATTAATGCTCTGGTACATGATTTTGAATCTTACCAGAGGCAGAAATCTTCATAACATTTAAGAAGTATTTAGATG
This sequence comes from Stegostoma tigrinum, assembly GCF_030684315.1. Lineage (NCBI taxonomy): Eukaryota > Metazoa > Chordata > Chondrichthyes > Orectolobiformes > Stegostomatidae > Stegostoma > Stegostoma tigrinum. Next base: position 11,570,795 of record NC_081381.1, on the reverse strand, counting down.
TACATTTATGATGCTAAAGCAGACAAAGCTGTGGGCCAGGTGATGGAAAATGGGATTAGACTAGTTAGGTAGTTTTTGACTGATGCTGATTCAATGAGCTGAAAGGCCTTTTTCTGTGCTGTAGACCCCTATGACCACTGGCCTCTGAAATATCCCTTGCAAACCACTCAGACTAAGTGGCAATTAGGGACTGGTGATAAATGCTGTCCCATTACCAACACTGTCCACATCCCTATGAGCAAGTTTTTAAAAGATCAGCCAGCTTGCCGTAGCAAAAATAATGGGTGCCACTTATCATTTGGGGGTGACTGCATTTCTCATGTTCTGGTTGCATGCAGTTGCTTCTCCTTTCTTTAAGGTAAGTCTGCCAAGCATTAAAAATACAATTGGACGAGGTTCTCACTGTTGCAGCTCTGTCAACTTGCCTGATCTTTCTGACCGCCATTGCACAGTAACTTGATGGGCCAAAGGGCCTTTCTGTACCTACGATTCTATGGGGAATAGTGTTCGTTTGTAAATGGCCTTATAAGCAGTTATTATATGTTGTAAATTAGTGCTCATTGTCCATGCATTTGTGATGCGTTTGGAGATGTAAGTGAGCATTTTTCTTCTCTGCAATCTTATGTTATTTAAAGTACTTACAGCACAGAAATAAGCTGTTGGGACCACAATCAAATTGGATACCTGCAATTCCTCCTCATTTAACCCCATCTATCCATCCTTCCCTCATGTGTCCTCCAACTCTCCCTTAAGTGGTGTAATTTTCACCTCAGCCTCTTGGTGTGGTGGTAAATTCCACACTTTCACCACACCTCAGGTATAGTATTGCTGAACTCCCTATTAGACTGTGTGGGATCTCAATTTGTTTTCCAAATATCTCAAATATTTAAGATCTAAATGTACGAGAGGTGTCACTCTGCAGACCAGAAGATCCAAGAACAAACTTTTCTGCATCAATGACAGAAAACACAAGGAATTTTGTTATCTCCTCCCACATCCTTTTGATAATCAGGAATATTAAGAGAAAAGACAGAATACGGTGCGCCAGATTTTCACTTTAAAAATTGGTAACCCATTAATTGTGGCTTTTCCATCGAGGACACTTTCCTAGAACATCATTTTGTGGATCCAACCAGGGATCAGGCTGTTTTAGACCTGGTGATGTGTAATAAGGCAATTTTAGTCAATGATCTTAGAGCAAAGAAAATCGCCTTCTAATTCAATTCAAGATCTAATTCAAGAGCGAACTATACAGTAAATGGATAAGTCCTGGGCAAAATTGATGAACAGAGAGATCTGGGTGTTCAGGTCAATTGTTCCCTGAAGGTGGCAATGCAGGTCAATAGAGCGGTCAAGAAGGCATATGGCATGCTTTCCTTCATCGGACGGGGTATTGAGTACAAGAGTTGGCAGGTCATGTTGTAGTTGTATAAGACTTTGGTTCGGCCACATTTAGAGTACTGTATACAGTTCTGGTCACCACATTACCAAAAGGATGTGGATGCTTTGGAGAGGGTGCAGAGGAGGTTCACCAGGATGTTGCCTGGTATGGAGGGTGCTAGCTATGAAGAGAGGTTGAATAGATTAGGATTATTTTCATTAGAGAGACGGAGACTGAGGGGGGACCTAATTGAGGTCTACAAAATCATGAGGGGTATAGACAGGGTGGATAGCAAGAAGCTTTTTCCCAGAGTGGGGGACTCAATTACTAGGGGTCATGAGTTCAAAGTGAGAGGAGAAAAGTTTATGGGAAATATGCGTGGGAAGTTCTTTACACAGAGGGTTGTGGGTGCCTGGAACATGTTGCCAGCGGATTTGGTAGACACAGACATGATAGTGTCTTTTAAGATGTATCTGTACAGGTACATGGATGGGCGGGGAGCAAAGGGATACAGACCCTTAGAAAATAGGTGACAGGTTTAGACAGAGGATCTCGATCAGCGCAGGCTTGGAGGGCCGAAGGGCTAGTTCCTGTGTTATAATTTTCTTTGTTCTTTGTTCTTTGCCTAGGAAAGCCATTATATGGTCTAATTTAACATTAAGATTGAGAGTGAGAAACCTGGGTTGAAATCAACTGCTAAATTTAAATAAGGGTAATTACTAATGAAACAAGGGCAGAATTAACAGGAAACAAAACAGAAATTTCTGGTAAAACTCAGCAGGTCTGGCAGCATCTGTGGATAGAAAACACAGTTAACAATTCGGGTCCAGTGACCCTCCGTCAGAACTGCTGGTAGCTAGGGAATTTTTTCTATTTATGCAGAAGATGGGGTGGGGAGGGGGAGGGAGCAGGTGTAAATGATAAGTGAACATAAAGCCCAAAGAGAGAGAAAAACAAGTGGACAAAGGACTGGGCAAAGTTCGAAGTAAATTGGAGTGGACTGGGCAAGGAGTTTGGCAGCAAAGAAGGTTAATGTACAATGGCAAATATTTCAGAAAGTAGTTCATGAAACACAACAAAAAGATATTTCCCAATGAGCAAGAATGATTCTATGATGGGGATAAATCTTTAACCAAGGGAATTGAGGATAATATCAAATTGAAATAGAATGAACATACAACGTAGCAAATATTCCTGGTAAGACCGAGAGAGAGAAAATAAACTAGCAATTAATATCAAAATGGACAGCAAGAATTTCTTTAAATATACAGAAAGGAATGGTGAAGCCAAAGTTAACAAAAACTCCTTGGAGATAGCGGCTGGAGAAATAAATTTCCTGGGGAGGCAGGAAATGGCACAGTTGAATAAATACTGTGTTACTGTTCACAATGGCTGACACAAGAGCATTCCAAGTCATTAAATAACCAAGAGTAAAAGGGAGAGAGGAAATAAACATAATAACGATCACCAGAGAAAAAGTACTAGGGAAACTAAAAACTCCCAGGAATTTTAGATGCATGAGACATGACCTGATTGAAAATATAGGATTCTTAGAGGGCTTAATGGGGTAAATGTGGAAAGTTTGTCTTCCCTTGAGGGACAGTCTAAGACCAGATGATGTATTGTGAAAAGGAATTGCCCAGTTATGACAGAAATCAGGAGGAATTTCTTCTCAGAGGGGAGCAAATCTGTGGAATTCTTCACTATAGAGAGGTGTCCAGGATAACATTACATTTCTCTTCCTGACTACCAACTGAGCCTGCATGTTAACCTTCAGAGGATCTTGAACTAGGACGCCAAAGACTGTTTTGCACTTCAGATTTCCAAAGTCCTTCCCCATTTAGAAAATATTCTATACCTCTATTCTTCCTCCCAAAGTGATTAGCCTCACACTTTCACACATTGTACTCGATCTGCCACTCTACCAGCCTGTCCAAGTTGTTCTGTAGCCTCCCTGCTTCCTTAACACTACCTGTCACCTGCAAACATAGCAACAATGCTTTCAGGTCCTTCATCTAGATCATTAGTGTAAAATGTGAATAGCTGTATTTCCAACACTGAATGCTGCAGAACTTTACTAGTCACCAACTGCCATCCTGAAAAAGATCCCATTTTATTCCTACTTTCAGCCTTCTCCCAGCCAGCCAATCCTCTGTCCATGCCAGTACCTTGCCCCTAACACAATTTGGTTCTTATCTTATTTAGCAGCCTCCTGTGAGTCATCTTTTTAAGGCCTTCTAGATATCCAAATATATTGGATCCATTGGCTCTCCTATGTCTAACTTGGTCATTACTGCTTCAAAGAATTCTAACCTACTTGTCAGGCATGACAAAACCATGCTGACTCTACCTTTATTTTACCAAACACTCTGCAATCCCATCCTTAATAATGGGCACTAAATCCTTAACAACAGAGGTCAGGGTAACCAGCCTATAGGCTCCTGTCTTCTGCCTCGCTCTGTCTTAAACAGGGGTGTTACATTAGCCATTTTCCAGTCCTGTGGGACCCTCTCTGGCTCCAAGGATTTCTGAAAGATCACCACCAATGCCTCTACAACTTCCTAGGCATTGTTCTTCAGAATTCTGGTGTAGCACATCTGATCCGGGTAAGTTATCTACCTCAAATCTTTCAGCTTCTCAGCACCTTCTCCTTAGTAATGACCACAACACTCAGCTCTGCCCCTGACTCTCTTCAAGTTCTGGTATGCTTCTGGTATCTTCCACTGTGAAAAATTATGCAAAGTACCTATGCAGTTCCTCAGCTATTTCTTTGTTCCCCATTAATGCTTCTCTAGCCTTGTTTTCCAGTGGTCTAGTGTCAACTCTGTCCTCTCTGTTACCTTGTAGATAAGTGAAACAGTTGCAACTTTCTTTTATATTCTGAACCAGCTTACCCTGATTCTTTTTGTTATCCTATACTGGCTTTCAACGTAGTCTTGGCACAAAGCAGATTTATTTAAAGTAAAATAAGGCAGATGCTGGAAATTCAAAATTAAAACAGATTGTGCTGTAAATACTCAGGGATGGCAGTATCTGCGGAGAGAGAAAGTTTTAGCATGGAATTGAAAATGATTTTTCTGAAGTAATTTTACCTGAAACATTAACTCTGTTCATCCTTTCATAGATTCTGCCAGGCCTGAATGTTTTCACCATATCCTGCAGATAGTAATCTCCAGACTTTACATTAACTGCTCATTAACAAACACAGCAGATGACAATTATGGTCTCAGACCACACCCTCAAACCCCAATTTGGAATCTTTGATTTGAAGTCACCTATCTTTAATCACCCAACCTGAAACTCAAGAATTTATGTGTGAGCTTCCTGCAATGGGACCCCTATCATGTATTAAAAGATCAAGGAGATATTTGCAGGCCACAGGTATATCTTCAGGTATGTAGCTTGACTACTGAATGGGAAATGTTGCTGGTCAAGACTAACTTATTGAGTCAGTAATATAGACAGTTTTTACAACAAATGGGAGGGCTGTCATTATCCAAAATACATAATAAAAGTTTACCTGTGGCTCAGATGTCACATGAATTATGACATTCAATTAGTGTTCAGAATAAATCTCCCCATAGGAACAGGTAGCAGGAAGGCGATACATAAGGAAATACATGTTTACAAAAAGCTTGTTGAAGCATTTCTTGTAACCTTAACAAATAGTTTCAACCCCTGCACATTCCAGTAATTCCAGCTCTGCAACTTGAAGTAGTACTCAGGTCATGAAGTAATCTGTCCCATGTCATAGGAAACCAACAAGTATTTGGCAAACTTTTTGTCAAAGGAGACTAACACCATGTTTTAGAGTAATGCAGGCTTCTACAGGTTGACTGTCAAGTTTCCTACAACACTTCAAAAAGTACCTGAATGGCTGCAAAGGGTTTTAGGATGTAAAGGGTGCTGTACAAATGCAAGTAATTTTTCTTTCAAAACCAAAGCGCTTGCAGACTTCACTGATCCTACTATAAGTACATATTTAACGTCTAGAACAAGGACCTGGGTTCGAATCCTGCCATGGAAAATGGCGGAATTTGAATTTAATATAAAATCTGGAATTATGAGTCTGATGATGACCATGAAACCATCAATTGTCAGGAAAATCCCATGTGGTTCACTAATGTCCTTTAGGGAAGGAAACGGCCATTCTTACCTCATCTGAGCTACATTTCATTCCAGACCCACAGCAATGTGGTTAACTCTTAACTACTCTCTGGGCAATTAGGGATGGGTGACAAATGCTAGACTCGCCAGTGATGCCGAGATCCAGTGAATGAAAATAAAACCACATATCTTTGCTAGGTAGCTTGAAAATCATCTCACAGATTGCTCAATTTCAAGTTGAGAGACCTGAAACTGGTATCAATTTTCATTTACTTTCTAGTGACTACAAAAAGGGGTGAAATTGAGTACAAGTACAAACTTGCTGTACAATCCGAGTTATATTTTTAGGCACACATTGTCCAATTGTCTGCAGAGATGGTAGCTTAATGGTAAGGTCACAGGGCCAGTGATCCAGACACCCAGGTTAAGGTAACAGACCCAGCAGCATCAGAGGGGCAGGAAAGCTGATGTTTCAGGCCCAGACCCTTCTCAGAAAATTCCTTTCTGAAGAAGAGTCGAGGCCCAAAACATCAGCTTTCCTGCTCCTCTGATGCTGCTGGGCCTGCTGTGTTCATCCAACTCTACACCTTGTTATCTCAGATTCTCCAGCATCTCCAGTTCCTACTATCTCCGAAAAGGTTTTAACCCAGGTTAATGCTGGGGTATACTGGTTCAAAGTCCAAGCAGCTAATGGAATTAACATGAAATATAATGCTAGTCTAAAAACATGAAACCTTCATTGTTATTAAGACCCACCTAGTCCAATACCTTTAAGGAAAGGAAATCTGGTATTTTGACTCGTCTACATGCACGACTTCAGACAACCTCTCATTGAAATAAACTGCATGGCCTGTTCAAGGAAGAGTAGGTAGATTGGGTAACAATTACTGGTCTGGCTAGCAAGCTTCATTCCTTTAAAAATAAACAGAATGACTGCCAATGGCTTGGCATTCTGAGAATATAATTTTCCTGATCATTTTCTGAGGCAAACTAAAATGCAACCTTACTTGAAAGATTCAGTCACTGCTTGAGAAACTGCAGAAATGATTATTCCCCATAACTGTGTATGCCATACTGCATGAGTCAATTTAATGCACATGTTGCAGAAAAGGTTTGCTCTGAAAACCCAAATGCTGCTTTGTACTTCAAGCTGATCTGTCTTCAGATTGACAGGACAATAACACTTTAAGTGTGGAATTGCTCCAAAAGCTTCTATCTTAGCAATTTAAGTAGAAATTCTTATGATGCCCACATTTTCTGCTTTAAAACTCTAAACATTCACCTCAATTTAGCCATCAATGAGCCTGATGCTCAAAAAGAATAGCCTCAGCAAACTTTCCTCGATATTGTGAGAAATCCTACCCTTTAAACTGAACAAAATGACATCCAGAAAAATTAAACCTGGCTGCTGGAAATCTGCATAGTGAATTCTTCTTTGTGCATACTATACAAGAAAACTGAGCATTGCTGGGTCAAAATCCTGTCATTTCCTCCTTAATGACATTGCAAGTCAACCCACAGGTGGCATGCAGCAGTTCAAGAAGGCAGCTCACCACCACCTTCTCAAGGGGGGCAACTAGGGAAGGGCGATGACTGTTGGCCCAGCCAGTGACATCCAAATCCCACAAATGAAAAAAAAATCAACAAAAAATATAGTGCTGGACTATACTGTCTACATCTAGATTTCTGTACTAATGAAACACAAAGTACCTCATATCCAGAAGAATCAAGTTCTTTGGTAGATGTAGGTAGTGCCCAAAAGCAGGGTCAAAAATGCAACACAGTCATTAACAAATCAAATAGGGAACTCAGGCCAACCTTTTACCAGTGGTTACAAGGTGGAATCAGCTACTTATTAGTTATGGTGAATAAGCAGGATTTATTTAAAAGGAAACTTGTTCATTACACAAATAAAGAAGAGGAAATATTGATAGTTAAATATAGTAGACAGGGAGGGACATTAACATGGACTCTAAATATCAGCATAGACCTGTTGGGCTTGTTAGTACTGCAACAAGCTAATCTGTTTCTCAATCAACCTGAAGCTTAGAAATTAAGCAGTCACATGGTTTAAACTAACTCTTCAAGTCAATTTCTAATAAATAAATTGGCTTTACAGAAATAAGCAATGACTTGACAAGTTTGTTGGTGTGAAATAATTAGCTCTAAATTCTTAAATCTTATTTGTGGAAGGCTCCTTAGCTCAAAAGAAGAGTATGTTTTATAACAGCATGAGCTGTAAATGGCTTCGGGAAGAAATGGTCTTATTTCATAAAACAATTCATTTCCAGGTTGGCTCCAGTTAGTGAGGCTGTTTTGCTGAAATTTTGTTCTTGAACCATCGTTAAACTTAAAAAAAGGAAATCGCTCATCTGCAAAGTGTTTGCAATCTGCCCATTTTAATTGAAAAATTATTAAACTACAAAAATAGCAAGGAGCCAAAGAAACGTGCAATGTTAGTTACTCAAAACTATTATTTTAAAATGCTGAAAAATATAGCACTGTTCATTATAGTGAAAAAAAACTTTACGGTACAGTTCTCATTACCCACTGATGTGCCATCTGTGGATCTGTGTACTCAAGGTTAGTTCCAGGCTTTTTCTTGTTTTCTCATCCAGTTTGGATGATACTGCACAGTCCTGCCCTGTAGATAGGAGTAATATCTTCTATTTTTGTTAGCCTTAGCAAGTCTGTGACCCTATCCCTTGCGGACAATAAAGACTGAGTGCAATGTTACAAGTGTAATGAGGCTTGTTTAATGAAAACTTCACTCCAGAACAATAATAGCACATAGGTCACTGGTTAAACACATAACAAATCAACTCATGGAAAACCATTGCATCCTTAAAATAGTGGCAGCTGCCTAAAGTTCAACTGACTTTTCAGTAATTTAAACAAGCTTTATAGATCAAAATTTTCACAGAGGAAGTGATGATTAGGGTTGTTACAAAGATGTGTAGCTCAGGAAGTGGATGAGATTGTTGGCTTGATTGCCAAGCTGGCTGTTTAGTGATGTTTGATCACCATGCTGGGTAACATCATCAGTGCAGCCTCCAATGAAGCAATATTGTTCTACTCTGCTTGGTATTTATACAATCCAGTCGGTTCAGTTGGGTTGTGTCGTTTCTGGGTCTGTTCTGTGTGGGTTTATATTTGGGGTCTAATTCTATCGTCAATTGCATTACAAGTTGAAAACGAGGCCTCTAGGAATTCCCATGTGTGTCTCATGGCTACTTTGGCCGAGGTCACAGGTGGGGGTTGGAATTTGTAATTTTACTGCTAGCTGGTGTTTGTATATACTGATGGCTAGTTTCCTTCTGGTCTGGCCAATGTAATGTTTGTTGTGGTCATTGCAAGGTATTTTGTAAACTACATTGGTCCTACATGTCATTTGGTCTTTGATGGTGTTTGTCATAGTGTGGCTGTGGGTTTGTGTGCTATCATGATTCCTAGTGGTCATAGGAGTCTCGTTGTCAGTTCTGATGTTCTTAATATCAGGTAGTGTGGTCAGTGTCTTGGGGTGTACTGTGTCCTCCCAGCAATGTCTATCTAGTAGGCACCTTCGGATGCGCTCTTCCTCCTTCCTGTGTAGTTCTGGTGTTTTGCAGTGCATTGTGGCCTGTTTAAATAGTGTCCTAACAACACATTTATTTGTGGATGTTGGGCGATTGCTGTGGAAATTGAGGATTTGGTCAGTGTGGACTACCTTCCTATATACTGTGGTTTGGAACTCCCCGTTGGTTGGTCGTTCTACACTGACTTCTAAAAATGCAATTTGATTGTTGTCTGTCTTGTGGCTCGTAAATTTTGATCCTGGTGCAAACGGTAAGTCTCCTTTTAACTTGATGGCTTAGTAATCCCAGGCATGTCATCCACATTGGTCAGTCGTTTTACCCTGACATCTAGAACCATAAGTTGATTGTTGTCTTCCTCATTACTTGTAAATTTGATCTGGTGAAAATATTGTTAACGAGATGGTACGTCTCTAGCTTGGGGCATTTAATAACGACAAACATGTCATCTACATATAGGACCCAGAGTTTTGGCTTTACGAAGGAGGGTGTAGTGGGTTCCAGTCCTTGCATGACTGCTTCAACATTAAGTCCTGAGCTGCGTGAGCCCAGAGGCATGCCATTGATTTGTTTGTTATATTTGGCCATTAAAGATGAAGTGAGAGACATATGCCCAGTAGTCTCGAGTATATTGCCCTTGCTGATGGAGCTGTTTGGAGTCGGCATTTCTGCTGCATCCAGTAATATGGCAAGTGTACTTTTGGTTAGTGGTATGTCAATGGATGTGACTAGTGCTATGACAACAAAGGATGTTATCTCATTGCTGTTGATTTTAACATTCTTGAGGGTGTGAAGGAATGGGTTGAGGACATGGAGTAGAGTGATCTGTTGACCAGGCGTTTTTGTCTCTGTCGTAGGTCCTTGGCTAAATTGTATGTAGGTGTGCCTGGTAGGGAGAAAAAGGCATGTGAAGGGGATGTCTGGTTTGTTGACTTTGGGTAGCCCGCAGAAGTGGGAGTTTGTACTGCACGTTTTTTTTAGTCACATCAGTGTTTGGGCGATCCTGTTTGCTAACTGCATGTTAGCTCTATCTCCACCTGTTGGCAAGCATGGGTATCTGCAAACTCCAAACAGGTCCACCAGCAAAGACAACATTCTCAGACTACTAGCCATACGCCTCACCACACACCATCTTTAACGGCCAAGCATACAAACAAATCAATGGCACACTTATAGGGTCACCCATCTCAGGATTTATTGCACAGGCAGTCATGCAAAGACTGGAATGCACTTCCCTCTCCTTCATAAACAGGTAACTGGATCCAATATGTGGATGACACGCCTGGGATTACTAAGCCATCAAGTTAAAAAGGAGACTTACCATTTCATCAACGTTTGCACCAGGATCAAAATTTACGAGCCACAAGACAGACAACAATCAAATTGCATTTTTAGAAGTCAGTGTAGAACGACCAACCAATGGGGAGTTCCAAACCACAGTATATAGGAAGGAAACCTACACTGGCCAAATCCTCAACTTCCACAGCAATCACCCAACATCCACAAATAAAAGTGTTGTTAGGACACTATTTAAACAGGCCACAACACACTGCAAAACACCAGAACTACACAGGAAGGAGGAAGAGCACCTATACAAGGTCTTTGCCAACAACCGATATTCCACAACTTCATCTGCAGGTGCGTACTAGATAGACAATGCTAAGAGGGCACAATATGCCCCACAACACTGGCCACACTACCCTATATCAAGAACATATCAGAACTGGCGAGGCTCCTATGACCACTAGGAATCATGGTAGTGCACAAATCCACAGCCACACTACAACAAACACTCTCCAAAGTAACCAAAGACCGCAAGCCCATGACATTCAGGATCAACAGTTGACAAAATACCTTGGAATGAATGCAACCAAACATTACATTGGCCAGACCGGGAGGAATCTAGCTATCAGGATACACCAACACCAGCTAGCAGTGAAACAACACCAAGCTTTCCCTCATCCTAGTGCACTCAGACAATGAATGCCATCAGCTTAACTGGGACAATGTGACCATCCTAACTGAAGCAAACCACAGGAATTCCTAGAGTATGGTTTTCAACCCACAATGCAATTAACAAACATGGAATTAGACTCCACATATAGACACATGCAGAACAGAACTGGAAGTGACAACCCAACTTAAACTGGATCATATAAATTCTAGGTGGAATAGGACAATATCGCTTGAGAGGCCGTACTGATGTTAGCTAACATGGTGATGAAATGTCTGTATGATAAACAGCTAGCCCGGTGATCAAGCCAACAAATCTCACGTAGTGATAAGTTAATGATATTTTAGGACTAGACATCAAGTTCAGAGCTTTAGCTCTAATTTTCATTTTAAAACATATGCAAATCAATCATTTTCTCCTTAGAGAATGACTGACCCACCGGTCAATGAAAATATTGCACCTCAAGATAATGGAACTATGAACTTGACCAACTTTAAATATACAGTCGTCCTTGCATGAATTTACTCTGAACTCTCTAGGAAAATACATAATAGGCAAAGGGGCTGTACAATGCAGATGCATAGAGTTTCAAATTTGACCTGCAGTCTCTGCTGGTAATCTAAGTCAGGGATCTCTACCTTGGCCATTGAGTAGCCAAGATTAATCTTGACTACGTGACTTGGGCAATGATTTATGCTCACTTTGATGAAGGTTAAAAGATCAATATTTCAAGTCTTATATTTCAAGTCTTCACTTCCAGGAATGGAAGAGAGCAAATTAACACAATGATTACAGTAAATTATGAGAGAAAAAATGGTAGAATTTCTGACACTGGAAGCTTAAGGATAGTATCTGTTTTATTAGTCCAATTTTTCTTTGGCTAGAAATCATACATTACATTCATAGCATGCAACAAACAAGGTACAGTGTACAATATTGTGCATTAGCAAGAAAGCCTTGCAAAAGGGTCTGAAGGCAACCTGGGGACAAATTCTGGAGAGTGGTGTTGTAATGGCATGTGCTGTGCTTAGTAGGTCAATGTCTCATGTTTTGGCAATGCAAGTTTCTACAAAGCAGTCCAAAATCTGACCTGGGTTGGGTGTACCATGCCTTCTGATTTAGCGCTGAAGCTATGTGCTGACTTGCTGATACCCCAAATAACAGCTGAAAGCAGGCTAGGAATGGGAAAGAGATGACCAAATTTTATCTGATTTCAGTGACAGCCTTTTCAAATGTATAATTAATGACAAATAATCTTGCTTTCATAAATCTATGGAAATATATGTAAGAAAATAACAAGGCGAGACATACCTCATGTCAAACTGCTTTATTACATCTTAAATAACAGTACATTTTAATATAGTTATCTATCTTGCATCCAGCTTTCTTGTAGTACACTGACTTCAAAATTAAATACAAAAGGCAAAAGGAAAAGGAGTGAGGAAAGACCTACAGAATTAATGGAAAGGGTTGCCAGTCCAGGCCTACACACAATTACAGCACATCTGTACAGGTTTGCAGAAACAGAATGAGAAAGCCACTAATGCTAGTCAAGAGCACTTCTGTTTACAGTGAAGTTATGGTGCAGAAAACCTTTGCTGTTCATCTCAGCAAAATCAGAAAGCCAGAAACCTGTTCTAGAAAATGATTCTAACATTAAGCTTTCTACATAAAGAATTTCAATTTTTAATGTATAAACAGGATGGTTTCTTTAAGAATCATTCAAGGTGAAGATCATTTGAACAGGCCAAGTTTGTTGAGTGTGCTACTCCAGAAAGTGCATAGCCTTTTAATTCTTCATTGATTATGCACAGAGTAGCCATGATTACAGCTGCAATGGTTACAATTTAACAGGTGTCTTAAAAGAACATCTACTGACTTAATTCCATAAGCACTTTTTGCAATTCTACAGCATGCTTCTATAAGAGTAAACCCTCCCATGGCAAAAGGAAAAACAAAAAAACTCCCAAAAAAATTAACTTAGAAACCTCAAGATCATTATTTTCAACATTGACTTACATCATTTGATACACACATTGACCAAATCCAAGCACAGGACATCTGCGGCTGCTATAAGCAGGATTCTCCAGCAAGTTCGGGCAGAATTGGCCCAGAGCAACTTTACGGAGAAACCCACCAGCGTAAAATTCATTGGGGAGTTTTAATTTCTATGTTATCCACACGGTGAAGGGGAGAAAATTACAGTTTAAAAACAAGCATTCATTACCAGGACGGTGTGCTTGGTTAGTTTAGTTTCAACACATTTTAAATGCAATATTTGTGCAACAAAAGGTCCGTGACACAGGACAAGACCAAAAAGAAGATAGCTCTGGGACTGATTTACAGTCATTGACAAACCAGGACGATGCTGGTCTAGGACTCCCTTGTTTAGCAGAAAAATTTCATACCAGCAAATTCCTTAGCTAAAAACACAACTTAAAAATTGAGATGCGTGTTAAAACACAGCTTTCAACCCTTAACTGACAGCAAACCTTCACGGTTCTAAAATTTTAAACTACTGAGAAAATTAGCTGTTTATTCATGATTACCAGGATTCTTTTATAGTTACATTTTGTGGGATGATAGTGTTTTCTCAAGACAGAAACAAAATAATGGTCCCAAAAGGAATGCGCAATCTCATTTTTATACCACAGAATCTTCCATTTAAAGATGCCTAACATTGTGCTCTTCATTATAGCAAAGGTTAAAAGTACATTTTGCCCTTTGAAGTTGGGGGTGTCCAAGTCAGTATCAGTGGATCGGATATGCAATGTCATTGAATGTAGAATGGTCTTCCAGTCACCATGGAGTCCATCTGCAATCTGCAAAAAGGAATGAAGAAAGTTTGGTTTGATTAGTACTGGTACCAATGCTCTTTGTTTAGACAAAGCTAAATAAAATCTCTGAACAAGCACCCGTTCATATGCAACGTCTGCACCTGAGACTACGTTGATAAGCCAACCCCGCTCGTCAGAATATTATGATTTGATCCCTGCTTTAAAGTTATATATTGCTAACCCATAGTAAAAACTCTCTTTGCTGGCTAGCACCATATTTTTACACAAACGTTTGAATAACACACAGAATTCTAGAAAAAGTAAGCCCATTTGATCCTTTAGACAATTCTCCCTAATATCACACTTTAAATTTCATGAGACAATTTAAAAGCAGAAGGATCCCACTGGGATTTGTCAAGTGACCTGTAAAAGAAAAAATAGCAGGAAAGACTTTCTTCACGTTTGTGAACACAGTCTGGGCAACAAACTTTTCTCTTCACAAAATGAAGAAAAGAAGTTTACTCATCCAGAAAAATCTGAAAATGAATGGCTTCTATAAAACGGCAACTAAAATATAGAGACCAATCGCAATAAATGTCAAAGATTCTGCTCAGTATCACCAATGATTTGCTCAACTATTTGCAGCAGAATTCTCTTCAAATATAAAGGGATTTTAAAAAACTGTTGAATATTTAGAATGCCTGCTAAGCCAGTGGAGGATCAAATGTCAATAGACATCAGAAACAATACTAATTTGCTTTAAACACTGTTTTTACAATTAAACTGGTTTCTCAAAGGTTTGATTTGGGTTGAGTGCATGAAACAGGGTCATATAATACATTAGATTTGATTTAGCCGCAGACCAAAACTGAACAAACCTAAAGTTTAGTTCCAAATCTTCAAAAAGCTGTCCCATGATCCTGTTGCAACTGCCATGCCATCATCAGTAACACCCAGGCAACTGACACGGTTATCGTGGCCAGCCAGAACACCTGAAATACAGGGCAAAATGTTTCACAGGGAAGAAAAATAAGTTATGTTTGGATTTCAGTGGATCAAACACTATAAATACTAAGATTATCCTTCTCTATCTACCAATTTGGATTTAAGATTAACAATCAAATATCAGGCAGATTAGATTCAAAATCTTGTTGTATCCTTGGTGTTTAAAGTTATTTTAAAAAAGAATTTGACAACACATTTGCTGCCATTATAAAAATTATGAATATATTTAGCTAACATTTGATGAACGTGCTTAGTAAGATGAACTGAATTTACTTATTTGAAATCTATTTTCCAAAGAATTCATAATCCACTAAAGGAAAAAAAAGAGTAAAAACACGTAGAGTACCAGCACGGTCAGCTTTCAGAGTATCCCAGACATTGCAGTTGAAATCATCATAGCCAGCTAGCAGGAGACGGCCACTCTTTGAGAATGCTACAGATGTAATGCCACAAATGATGTTATCATGGGAATACACCATCAACTCCTGATCAGCACGCACATCAAACAGCCTGCAGGTGGCATCATCAGAGCCAGTTGCAAATGCATTGCCATTAGGGAAGAACTGAAAGACAATAGAGTACATTGAACATAGGCACAGACTTTCAAAATAACATTTATATAGTGCTATTATTGTCATAAAACATTTCAGAGGTAATTAAAAAGCAAAATATAATAGTGACTTACACATGGATCACTATGGGAGACAACCAAACACTTGGTCAAAAGGGGGCACTTTATAGGAGGGGAAGTGTGTTAGGGGGTGTAGGGATGGAATACTGGAGCCTAGGATCCAAGCAGCAAAAGGTACAGTAAAAGACGGGAGTATGATTAAAGGCAAAGGGCCAGTTAGCTGCTTAAATGACCTTTAACTTTATGGAGAATAAAACATGGCAGGTTAGTCTGGAGTCTGAGAGAACAGTCAAATCTGGAAGCTAAAAATTCACGTTTCAGGCATTCAGCAGCTGAGTTGAGTCAGTGAGAGTAACAGGTTACAATAGAGACTGAAATAAAGTAATCTATGGTATTGCTAAGACATGTGGTTGAACGTTTATCTCAGGGGTCAAGTACATAATTGAGCTTGTCTGGTCTGGTTCAATCTCAGGTGCCAGAGCAAGGGACAAAATTGATCATGAGGGAACAGAACTGGAGCACTGTCCACATGCGATAGTTTCACATTTCCAATATTTAATTGCAGGGAAGTTCTGCTCTGAGGGGGAAAAAGGAAATTGGCAAAACAAAAAATCTATTTGAAGTATTCAACCTTGCTGAAATTGACACCCATACTGTATGTTTCTAGGCTCCTATGCCCCCCAAAAGTGCTTTCATAATCTCATTTACATATGTCAGTGTGACCAGATTAATTTTAAATGAGGTGAGCACTGTGGGCTTTAACTGGCATCTGATCCTAAACTGCTGAATGATAAAAATGCTTAAATCAGTTCAACCTGCAGTGACACTGAATGCTTTGGCCCTGGAGCTAGGTGACTGCAGATGGTCTATTACTCCATACACCACATTGAAACCAGTGGGAAAATATATTATATTTTCTCTGCTTTCACTCAGTTATGCAGAAATAAAATCACTATTTTCAAATGAGGCACATGAAAATGAACATTTGGGTTAACCATTCAATGTTTATCCAGAATGCAAAACAAAAAATTAGAAACAGATTTGAAAAGAGATTTTGTCCAATTCTCTGAACCCATAAAAGTATAGTTCAACAGTACATTTTTGCTTTCACAATTAAATTTTAAAATATAGTGGACACAGATATTGTAAGACACACCAGTCAGAGTGAGATATCCAGGAGCATAGTTCCAACAGTCATCCAAGACAAAACAGCTTAACTGGTATTCCACTGAAAATATTCACAAGGGTACAGTGGTGGCTGTGTGTAGCATCTACACCAGCACGCATGCAACTCCTTTGGCAGTACCTTCCAACTTTAGAAGGTCTACTACCCAAACAAACAAGAGCAGTTAATGGATGGGAAGACTGCCACACTCCAAACCCCTACTTGGAAACATACTGCTGTGCCTTCTTATTGCTCAGTTAAAATTCTGGAACTTCCTTCAAAACAGTGCCGTGGGTATCCCTACACCCCAAAGACAAAGTGATTTAGGAATGCAACTTACCACCACCTTCAAAGGGTGACACCAGATTAGGCAAAAATGCTGGCCTAGCCAGTGAAATCTACATCACATGAATGAATGAGATAAAAATACTAACCTTTGCTTTGTCTAAAAACCATTTACATGATAATCTGGAAAATCTTGTTATTTTATACTGTAAAGAATTTCTCAAACCTTTTGTACTAGTTATTTACTTGGATATAGATGTTTACTAAAAAGAATGTAAATGATTACAAAGACATTTCATTAAACCAGTGAAACTCGAATCCCATTTCAATGATTCTGAAAAACAATTAAAACAGTACCACCCCACTCACAAATTAAAGCTGCAAAAATAAAAGCTAAACTTACACAAATGGCATTGATGTCAGACTCATGTCCAGTGAAAGTCTGTCGGCACATGCCATCTCGAATGTCCCAAAGTTTGCCAGAGGCATCACAAGCACCAGAAACAAAAAGCCTTGTATCAGGACCAAGAGAAAGGCTCATGACATCACCAGTATGGCCAGTGAATGTAGTTGTTTGCTGCCCAGTTTCAATGTCCCAAAGAGCACTAACGAGAAAATGTGTAAAATAGTTTAGATGCCAAGAACACATTTCATTGTAAAGGCACTATACATAAGACAGCATATTTGCTATATCCTTTCATTTAATTCCAATGATAAGCTATTTCAATCTACTACCAAAATCACTGAGTCAAACAAAGGTGAAGCTCCCTTCTACTGCAATCATGAAGCATTTACAATTGGTCTAAGACTGGTATTCAGCCTGACGTCAGCTCACCTGTAATTTTACCTGTTAAACTGTTTAATTTGCAACCAGATTCTTATTTTATATTGATCCAATTTCTTTTGAATATTCAGAAGTTCTGACAACATTGATTTCTTCTCAGATCACAATTTAATCTGGTGATCCTCTCCCCATTACAACTCAAAGATACAATCTTTGCTGGCCTTTTCAAAAAAGACAATATGTGCCTAGCATAGAAAAGACATATTCAACACCCTGCCAAGCTTGTTTGCTGAATACATTAACTCAAATTGACTGCTTAAGAGTAATCTTCAAGGAGGTAATTTTTAGAAAATTGAAATAGTTTTAACATCTTGGTAGCATCAAGAATCTGATTTTACCACTCACCAAGTGGTGTCTCCTGAACTGGTTACAATTTGATTATCATCCAGGAAGCGGCAACAGGACAAATAACCTGTCAAGAATAATTAAAGCAGAATCCATTAATACTGCATACATATACAAAAACAGGATCAAAATCTACCCCATGTTAATAACTCGCATCCTGTAGTCTCAGTTATTCTGCAAAACCACGAAAGCTTATTTTTATAATTCCCTTCTTTAGAATCTAGCTTCTTGCTGCAGTGTGGCTCTATGAACATCAAAAATTGTTCTCTAAATTCCCTACAGTGGCATTATTTACAGGACAGATTAGACGCTTAGCAAGTCAGTCTATCTGGTATGATATCTAGGCAGTCAAATCTAATCCTGCATTCCGCTTTGTCCACATAATTCCTGCAAAATCTACAGCTGACTGTCCTCCTCAACGCAAGGCTGAGAAAATTTTAACATCCATACTAACAACAGAGCTGAGACTAGCTAACTTGGTAGAAATAAAGAACTGAACATGAAGCTTTGCCACATGACTCAGGTGCTCCATGTGGCATAGAGCAATGTTCTTATTCTTAATATCAATATACAAAGTTGGGCAGTGAATTAATTTTTTTCCTCACTGTTACACTGTTTATTTGCTGCAGCATAAGTCTTCATGAGAGAATGTAATATTATTTGAACGGACAGAATCTCTTAGAAGAGTTTTACAAGAACTAGGATTCAGATTTCAACTCCAATCTAGTTTTTACAATGGATACTTGGAATATATAGACAGCTGCCACACAGTTTTTCAAAAATTACAGCAGTTATTCAGTTACAATTTCTGTATGTGTTATCTACAACCTGCCTGAAGGGCATGGGTGCAGGGAACTTAAAGGTTCTGCCCAAGGTGAGACTGGAAATCAGTTTCTGGACACAAGGGGTAGATGTTAGAGTAAACAGAGATAGTAGGAACTGCCGGTGCTGGAGAATCTGAGATAACACGGCGTGAAGCTGGATGAACACAGCAGGCCAAGCAGCAGAGGAGCAGGAAAGTTTGATGTTTCGGGTCGAGGCCCTTCTTCAGAAAAATCATTTTTCTGAAGGGCCTCGACACGAAACGTCAAACTTTCCTACTCGTCTGATGCTGCTTGGCCTGCTCTGTTCATTCAGCTTCACACTGTTATCTAATGATGTTAGAGTAAAGATTTGCCCCAATTAATAAGATTACTTCACCCAAGAGAATGCTGTCTTGTGAATGTGTTAGATAATGCCTCATCTCTAAAAACAGCAATTGCTGGTGAAACTCAGCAGGTTTGGCAGCATGTAGGGAGAAAGTGGTTAACATTTCGCACCCAGTGATTCTTCATCGGAGCCAGATGACTTGAGGTCACCGGACTTGAAACATTAACCCTACTTTCTCCCCATAGGTAGACAGACCCGCTGAGTTTCACCAGCAATTTCTGTTTTCCTTTCAGATCTCCAGCATCCGCAACTCTTGTTTTATGAGAGCATCTCTTACAAGAGCTATGGCAGGAATTATGACATCGTCATTAACTCAACCGAGCTTTTACAATGGACACTTTGAACTTATCGCTGCTCTTCTGAATACGGCCATGTTCACCTCAATATTGTGAGGATCTGCTAACATTACAAAGACTATTGCACTGCATAAAGACATTTCTGCTCATTAAAATATAAATATCTGATCCTTTATCTTGAGACGCAAGGTCTACTATGCCTTTGTCAAATGACATTCCATGGGGGTGTAATTTAGAAGGGTACTGCCTTGAACTGCCATGTTCTCAGTTTAAATGTGTCACTGCTGTTTCAAAGCAGCTGCATCCTTGTTAGTGTTCTAGTTAAGCAAATGATACAGAGTTTATAAACGGTATAGATCACCATAACCAATCTAGCTCGGTGGTTTGAATTGTGTCCTTCATAATAAGCCACAGGAACATCTAGGTCATCTTCTCAAGGTGACATGGGACCGTGAAATTGTGGATGACTTAATGGAAATCAGGATTAGAAAACACTAGGCTTTTGAATAATATTGCTGGAAATAGAGTGAAATTAACTACCAAGTGCCCACGATGTAGCATACAACAGCCAGTCAGATTGGAGTGCCAATGTGTAACATCAGTGAGGAATCACATTATATCAAGTCACCAAGCATAACTAAGCTCATCTTTGTTCTGCTAACCTCAGTTGGGCCTTTTAGCTTCATGTGAAACCTCCAGTGTTTCAAAGAACTCTGACTGCCTTTGAATGCTGTTTAAGTGAGTTGAATAGTATGAAAGGTTTCAAGAACTCCGAAGTAATCTACAGTTTTCATAGGTCTTTCTGACTACAAGGTGGAAAAATAGAAGCAGTCACAGCCCCTTAGGCCTGCTGTCTGTTAACGCAAATAAAATCATAGCTCCTACATCTACTCCACTTTCTGCCCTGTTCCCATATCCATGTATACATTCACCACTAATTAATTCACAACTATAGCAAGGTCAAAATGGCCATAGAAATTAATAGAAAAAAAAACTTACCAGTATCTTTACACGAACACAGTCACAATCTTCAATAAGTTCAAAGTCAGTTAGATCACTTACCTGTATGCCCTGCCAATTCACGACTCACACGGACATTTCCTTCACGGGTTTTCAGATTATATATGGAACAGATGTTGTCCAAACCACCACAAGCAACGTAGTTACCAGATGGAGCATATGCACAGGTCATGACCCAGGAAGACCGGAGAGGAATGGCATGCACCTATAGCTCAGTCACAGAGAACAAAATACACCTTGAAGGAGTGCCTTACGAACGATGCATGTTAAGAACTTTTTCCTCACTGAATAGATTGCAAAAATTCATCATATTGCTTTGCAAGAGCTACAAGAGTATAAAATTCCTTTGTTTCTTCAAAGGAAAATTTTGCTAGTTTACATAAATGTTCCTGCTAGGATGGATAGAGGATCTTTTCCCCCTAGGGTGGGCATAGGTTCATGGCATGAGGTGAAGAGTTTAGACAAGTGACGGCAAGTGTTTCACACCAAGGATGGTGGATGCCTGGACTACACCGCCAGTGGTGGTGAAAACAGGCACATCTTGATAGACACAAGAATGGGAGGTGAACAAAGGGCCAGAGATCACACATGGGCAATAAGTGGCAGGTCTAAATAGAGACTAGGAATTGGCACAGGCTTGGTGGGCTGAAGGCCCTGTTCCTGTGCTTTATTGTTCTTTCCTCTCTTTGGTATTTTATAAAAAAGCAAAAGAATGTAATCACAAGAATCAAAATCAGCTTGAATTCACGCCCAGTGCATTAGGCTGTTCCCCGCATTACTAGTCCAGTGACATTACCACTACATCACCATCTCAAAATACTGCTGATTGTAAACAAGTATTCCATTCCTTCAACTGATACTTGGCTGAAATCAGTACGTCTAGCAAGAAATGATAGGTGCAATATTGCTTTCAAGTGATATATTTCCAATACCAGATAAAACACTGCCAAAAAGTTTAAAAATGGAAACAAATGAGAACACACTCCCATTACCAGCTGGATTTAATCCAACATTAATCCTAAAAACCAAATTATATAATTAATAACCCTTCTAGAAAAAACAAACAAAACTGCAGATGCTGGAAAAACATTCTTCTGAATGGGTCACTGAACCTGAAATGTTAACTTTGCTTTCTGTCCACAGATGCTACCAGACCTGCTGAGCTTTTGCAACAATTGCTGTTCTTGCTCCTTCTGGAGAATCTAGTTTTTCTTTGAGTTCAAACAAACGTTCTGAAATGTCCCATATCACTAACACGTTTACACTCAAGTCTGAACATCCATGATGGATGAAAACAATTCTCGTGAAGCAGACAAAGAAGCTGTCAAAAAGAGTGTTCAGATGACACCAGATGCACATCAGAATTAGGAGTAGACTGCTTAGTCCCTTGAGAGCCTACTCTGTTTGATATCTGACTAATCTGATTGTAGCCGCAATTCTACTCTCCTGCCTCTCCTTTATAACGTATCTACCTAGATCTTACAGGTATCCAATATAGAGCCTCCTCTGCTCTCTTGGAAGAATTATACAAAATAACAACTCTTGGGGGAAAAATATCCTGGTGTCTTAAATGTTAAGAGTCACTATTTTTAAAACTGCACTCCTTAGCTCTAGTCTCCAAGTAGAAACATTTACATTGTTTCATTTGCCTACAGATTCAATGGAAACTATAGAGCAAACACACGTGCACAAATTTGTAGTTTAGCAATGCTGAGATATTACTTTGCATCATGAATACTAAACAAACTGTTAATGCATTAATAATTCACCGAATGAACTTTGAGGCATTCTGTTCTAAAAAAATGGATTAAATTGAATCTATTTATTCTTTCATTACATATGGGGGTTATGGGCAAGGCCAGTATTTGTCTGCATCCCGAAATGCCTTTTAACTTAATAGCTTGTCAAGTCATTCCAGAACCAAACACAGGATTGGCATCCTGGGAGTCACATGTAGGCCAGACCAGATAAGGATGGCAATATCCTTTCTCAAAACAGATGGGTGAATCAGATGGCAATTTCAGGGTCATTATTACTGCGACTGTCATTTTATTCCAAATTTTACTGATCAAATTTAAATTCCACCACCAGTCATTGTGACATCTGAATCCTTGTTTTCACAGCAGAACCTGGACCTCTGGATTACTAACCCAGTGACATTACTGCTATACCAGTCACTAAACAATGCTAATCCTAAATAAGTCCCGAAACTCCATTCCACTATTTGTTACAATAAGCATTAAAATTCAAATCCACTTTAAAAAGTGAACATAATCGATGTTAGACAGGAGAAGGTCTAGATATCAAAAACTGTGACAAAAAGCTCCCACAAGCTACTTAGAAAACATGACTATCCAATTAATGCCATCATTCAACTACTAAAAACATCCACTGTTTTCTCTCAACTCACCAGAAACAACTATGAAAGTGCAATGATTTTTATACAGTAATTTATATAGTAAAATACGATCAGACCCAAAACAGGACTTTGTTCCTTTTGTCCCGGTTTCTCAGGGTCAATAGTTTTAGGTGGAAGCCAGGACAACTTGAACATCTTCTCAGGATGTGCAGTTGAAGCTAATTTATTCCTTAATAGATCACATGCAAAAAACAGACAGCTGAAGTACAGCTGGAGGCCTACGGGTGGGCTAGCAGGGAAAGGAGGAACAGTGAAACTTGCTGTGTGCGCACACATATTATATTTTTCCTACTCCAACATGGGAGCAATTATATTGCAATTACATAATTATAGAAGTACACAACAGACCAGATGGATTCATTTTTGATGGCCTCCTAATCAGAACACCATCAAGAGTAAGTATTTGAAATTAAACTAATAGCTTTTACCTTGAACTTTAACTTGGCTGTCTGATATGACGACAAACTGCCTCAACCATCAGATTTTAAAATGCCCTAAAGGAGACCTCTGACTCACGATACACCAGGATTTAATAATACCAGTATAATTAATTATGGAGATACTGAATATCTGAACACAAGCTTATTAAAATGGTAGAAAATAGAAAATTATTCTACTAAACTCAAGAAACCAATCCCATGTGGATCTTAATTTTTAAGCTATTTAAACTTTACTGTTCCCAACTTGGGCTGAAAACTTCTATATACAGAGATCAACAGCTGCCTGTATTTACGTATACTGTCTGAGAAACTAGTTCTCCTGAAATTAGACAAAGCAAGTGAAGGAGTTGTGTTTAAAGGACCTTGAGAAAGAGACCGGAAGTCAAATGGTGTTTGCAGCAGAATTCCACTCCACTTCAAAACAAATGAAGACACAGCCATCAAGAAGACAACAGTGCAGAAATGTGGATGAGGATGGTCAAGTAGGTCATCAAGCCTTAGCAAAACTGATGTCAATGGGAATTGGAGTAACTCTTCACTGATTGGGTTCTTATTTAACACAAGATAAATGCTTGTAGATATTGGTAGGCAATTATTGCTGCAGGAGTAGTTTAATTTTCCCTCCAATAAAGACCAGCAGTGGTGACATTTATTGATAACAGCAATGTTCAGTACAATTCATAACCTACTGAAGTGGCTTCCTTCCCTTTCTCCCCATAGACTAACCATATTGTCACTGAATTTTTCCAAATCCTGGAAGTACTACTATAAACTTAACTGGTTTAGCCAAATAAATAGTTGCCATAGAGACAGATCAGATGTTGTGCATTCTGTGGCAAGTAACTCACCACCTCACTTTCCAAAACATGCCTACAATCTGCAGTGCAAAGGAGTAGGATAATTGTTTGAATAAGTGTAACTCCAGCAATACAAAACTTTATCAAGACAAAGCAACCTACATGATAGTCATCCACCCAACGCTTTAATCATCCAAGCTCTTCAGAAGCACAAAGCTAGTTTGTACCAACTACAATATGCAAAGCAACAACTCAAACTTCCTCCAACACTACCTCTCAAACCCAGGACTTTCAGCAACTAGAGGAATACAGCAGATACACAGAGGCACCATCACCTGTGAGTTCTCTTTCAAGATACATAAATGGCTCAATGGCAGGTGACAGAATAATGGTGGAAGGTTGCTTCTCAGAGGACTGTGACCAGCAGTGTTCCGGGGGGAATGGTTCTGTGTCTGTTTCCTTTGTCATGTGTGTAAATGATGTGGATGAGAATATAGAATGCATGGTTACTAAGTTTGTGGAAGGACACCAAAATTGGTGGCACTTTAGATAGTGAAGATGATTTGGAGATTACAAAGGGTTCTTGATCAAATGGGTTGATGGGGTGAAAAATGGCAGAGTTCAATCTGGAATAAATGCAACGTATTGCATTTTGGTATAATAAACAAGGGTAGGGCTTATACAATTATTGGTAGGGCCTTGAGCAATGTTGTAAAACAGATAGACCTAGGGGAGCAGGTATACAATTCTTTAAAGTTTGCATCACATATGGACAGGATGGTTAAAAAGGCATTTGGCATGCTTGTCCTCAGTACTAAGTCCTCTGTGCTTAGGAATTGGGTCATTATGTTGGGGTTTACAGGACCTTGGTGAGGTATCCTATGGAATAGTGTGTCCAGTTCGGGCTGCCCAGTTACAGGAAGGATTATTATCAAGCTGAAAGGGGTTCAGCAGAGAATTACCACAATGATGCCAAGCATGGAAAGTTTGAGTTTGAATGAAAGATTGGGACCTTTTTCCACTAGAATGTAGGAGGCTGAGAGGTGATCTGATAGAAGTTTATAAAATAATGACAGGCATAGAGAGAGTTGTCCTTTCCCTAGGATGTGGAATTTAAAGACCGGGGAACAGTTTTGAAGGTAAGAGAAGGGAGATTTTTTAAAAATGCAAATATTTTTTGTACAGAGAGGGTGGTTTGCATGTGGAATGAACTTCCTGAAGTTGTGGGCGCGGGTACATTTATAATGTTTAAAAAGATATTTGGATGGATATAGGAACAGGAGGGGTTTGGAGAGATATGGACCAGAAGCAAGCCAGTGGGACTAGTTTAATTTGGGATTATGTTTGGCATGGACTGGTTGGAACAAAGGGTCTGTTTCCATGTTGATTGACTCAAATGACCCTTATAGAGCCACATCATTCTGAGTTAGAACTACATGGCCTTTTCTTTATTGTCACTGAGCCAAATTCCTGGAACTCCCTCACAGCATTATGAGAACGCCTACACCATAATTGGTGTCATCAGTTCAAGACAACAAATCACCACCTTTTAAAAACGTCACAGAATCCTTAGTACAGAAGCAGGCCATTTTGCCCATCAAATCTCACTGCCTCTCCAGAGACCACCCCAACCAGACCCACCCTCCTACCCTACCCCTATAACCCTGCACTTTCCCACAGCTGGCTTGCACATCCCTAGACATTTTGGGCAATTTAGCATGGCCAATCCACTTAAGCTGCACATCTTTGGACTGTGGGAGGAATTTGGAGCACCCGGAGGAAATCCGCACAAATATTAGGAGAACATGTAAACTCCATAGGGACAATTGCCGGAATGTGGATTCAAACTTCAGTCCCTGGCACTGAGGCAGCGTTGCTCACCACCAAGCTGCCCTGCTGTTGAAGGGAAATTTGAGCTGAGTAACTAATGTTCAACATGCCCAGAGATTTTGAGCAAGAAAAAGGTACAGATACATTTTTAGGGAGGCTGCAAACAACGTGCTTCAAGCTGAAAAACAGTAGACAGATGAGGGACATCACTGGCTTGGGTAGGGAGCTTGTTGCCAAAATTAATCATATTTTCTGCTTTCTTAATGTTTAGTTGGACAGCATTGTAAAAGCTAAATACTTTCATGTTGGAGAGGTGGAATTCATATTCACCAGCCACTCACTTTTGGAAGTACAGTGTCATCTCTATCTTTGTCAGTGAATTTGTTCTGCATCCAAATGATCGTGCGAGCAATTCAGGCGATCCTGTGACTATGACTGCACAAAAGTGAAATCAAATAAAGGATGCCCATCTAAATTGAAATTTAAAAAAACACTGGAAAAGGAGGGCACATCAACACTGTCAACACCTACAGAAATAAAGAATGGAAGAAAGCGCACCAGCTACAATCACAAATAATGTAATTTCCCGACCTTTATTAAGGATAATTCAGCATCAGAATCAGGAAACATTTATATATTTAATAACCTGCGGTAGAAAGGAGGCTTGTGATGGGGTGCAGTTTTATTACAGTCGATGGAATTTTGAAGATGGGTGACAGCTGTTTTGAAAGGGAGAGGGGCATTACTTGGGAATTGCTCGCACGATCATTTGGATGCAGAACAAATTCACTGACAAAGATAGAGATGACACTGTACTTCCAAAAGTGAGTGGCTGGTGAACATGAATTCCACCTCTCCAACATGAAAGTATTTAGCTTTTACAATGCTTTTTAATAACATTTACCAGTCATTTTGCTGCAAAGTATCATTTTCGTTTACACTTACTATATTTATGACAAACACATTAAAATAAGTCAGACTGGTTAAGGTGGTTAGGTTTATCCAGCTGAATTTCAGACAGCAGATCCTCCAAAATAATACAGCTCCTCCTTTACTGCCCTGCCACTGCCCATTACCACATTTATCGCCTATCTCATTTGTGCCAGAGAATATAGTTACGTAAAACACAAGACATTATAGGAAATTCTGCCATAAATAATTTGTCAATATTAATTCCATTTCATCAGTACCGAGTTCATCAATTCCCTGCAGTACAGAATAATGAAGCTCAATGAAAAATGCTGCAGTGCACTACAAGAATTTCCAGCTGATTCTTCGCCAACTCCTTCATCTCATCAGCAAAAGACTGAACATTTCAATACTTCTGAACAACTTCTGAAAACTCTGGTTTGAACCAGAATTCAAGCTTGATGCTGTTCAGATGCTGAATTAAAAACAGAAAAACAAACGAACTCAAAACTTTTCCACACTGAAGAAATTTGACAGAAATATACCTCAGCCGGGATACTTAACATGTTAAAAGTTCTACAAGTTACAGTAATTTACAGTTCTGAAGAGCCATACCAGATTCCAAATATTAACTGTTTCTCACTCCACAGATGCTGCCAGATCAGATTTTCTCCAGCATTCTATGCATGTTTCAGATTTCCAGCATCAGCAGTATTTCGCCTTTATCCAAGGATGTAAGCAAATCTGATCCATCACCAACATTTGTGCACAGCTACCTGAACCGGGAGTCATGAATGATTATACCCCTTACTTAAATAAGGCAGACAGGTCAATTTAGTTTACAGCTTAGATTAAAGTAGGTTCCTCAAAAAATGATTCATCTATCCAAAGAGCTAGTGGAGTAAATTCACAAATTTTAAAGTTGCAGAATTACTGTGTTCTGATGAGTCAAGTTCTATAGGTAAACACAATCAGGTGCCACAGATTTATTTTCAAAGTTCATCTGTGTCAAGCGGAAACATTTGAGCCAAATTCAATTCCAAACTTCAGACTGTACTCACTTTGTTTGTGGTATAGCTATCCCAGATGATCAATTTTCCATCCTGGGAGGCACTCACTAGCAGTCTACAGGGGAGAAAAAAAACAAATATAGTTGATACCACATTCAGACTAGGTGAATTAAGGTGAAATATTGCAGTTCAAAGGTGATCTTTGAAATCTAAATTCAAAAACTTTGACACCTTGCATACACTAAAACCAATTTTACAGGAAAGTAGGTTACAGAAATGAACTCCCACAGGTATATGCTTCATGTGAGAAGTAAGAATACTTTCCCCAAAACAAATCAACTGCCAAGCAGTTAAACATAATGCAAATCACAAAGTTACTCAGGTTTTACCTTAACTAGATTAAAACATTATTACTTCACCGTTTAATTTGTAGCCCACAATACATTTTTGCTCATCACAAACGTGGGATCATTTCTGTATTTCACTGAATTTGATTATAAAGTGACTTTCTTGAACAAATGATTATGTTCTATGTAGAAAATGAACACAGTTTCAGTGCTGTTCAATGTCAAAGATCTAAATACTGAATCCTAAATATAGTCAGTCAACATTGATTTTTTTTCCATTCATTTCGAAAATTTCAATATATACTAACTTTTGAGAAGTATACCACATTACACTATAGTTTAAGTACATGCACACTATTTTTATGCAAAATGCCTAATAGAATTGGTTAGTTGTAAAAACAGAAGTTGCTGAAAAAGCTCAGCAGGTCTGGCAGCATTTCTGAAGGAAAAAAGAGTTAATGCTTCAGGTCCAGTGACCCTTCCTCAGTTCTGAGGAAGGGTCACTGGACCTGAAGCGTTAAACATTTTTCCTTCAGATGTTGCCAGACCTGCTGAGCTTTGCCAGCAACTTCTGTTTTTGACCCCGGTTTACAGCATCCACAGTTCTTTCAGTTTTTATTTGGTTAGTTATAACTTGGCACATGATTCCATTTAGTACTCATATTAGACAGACATTCACTTTTCATTTTATCAGAATGTAATGAAGAGCACTTCCATAATTTGGACCTTCTGATGACAGGTGCAGTTCTACAGACCTCAAATTTTCCTCTGTACGTCATTAACTATCAAGGGCTTAGTAATGTGCAGCAATAACAATGAAGGACCGCAAGAAGTTTTGCCATCTAAAGAATTAAAAATGAATGCTGTTTTTGAGCTTCTGAATTCTGGTTACAATGTGATAATTCTTACATTAACCTGGTCACACTGCCACTTAGCTTTCCAAATATTGGTACTATTGTTATTGGACAAACGTCCTAACAAATTTAATATCTGAACACAGTGGATCGAGCTGTTCTTTTAAATCTTTTCACAGACATGCCACTATTTGCATTCAACAATTTGTCTCTTATGAACAGGTATTCATTATACAAGAAAAGCTACAGGAGCCTGTAATTATCAAATTCAATATTCCATTCCACAGATATAAAGCACTCAGCGTGTCATGTGTTATTTGCATGAAATATGTCCATAAACAGCAGCTGTAAGAAGTAAACAGCAAGCCACCTGACTGCAAATGCAGGAGGGCTGTGTTGAGGAACTGCTTCGCTTGCAAATAGTAAGCAGTGAATGTTTACTAAAATTTGGGTTTCAAAAACTGTGCCTGATTTAGTCATGAATATTTTGAGAATGTTAAGTACGTTTTAAGGAACTTCCAAATGGATGGACATATTAAAAATATCTGAACTATATCAATGCACACATCTAATGAACAAAGGGAGAACCTTATTTTGCCTATTTGTTGCTACAATTTGATAAATTTGCAGAATTGCTGGTTCATACAGCTCAACTACAAGAATACGCCTAGTCCCTGGTGGACTCAGGTATGAGCGCATCTATTCACAGTAGCTAGATTTCCCGAAAGATTTAACCCACACCTGCTTCAATTTAATAAGATAAAGTTGTAGCTTTTACATTTACCTATTCATATTCCTAAAATCTGAATATTTAAACCATACTATGTGAGGCAGTATCTTGAATTTGGAAAATGTTTCCAGTGTCAACATGAAAAGTGCAATATAATTGGTGCTAAACCTTACATTGGTATCTGTTGCACTTATTTCAACCAAGGTTTGACAAAATACTGTACAGATTAATGAAATGCACACAAGTGTGAATGCATTTAAGCAAGTTTCTCATGAAGATTACATTTCAACTGATATTAAAAGTTTACATGCCTAGCCATGTAAAACGGGCAATGGCACAATTAAAATTACAGCGGCATTACCTGGAAACTCGGTAGCAAATGCACTGCGTTAAAGCATGATATGGTTAACAATTCATATTGTTTTTATAGATTGCCACTGTTTATGTTGTGCATTAGCTGCTCACTCTCTAGAGTCATTAGATAATGAAAACAGGCCCTTTGGGGATAAAAGTAGCAAACAAAATTCCATTTAAAATGGCATTATGCCAACAACTAGACTGTTTATTATCTTAAAAATTAAAAAAGTTCCTAATGAACTTATTTTATCCCAAGATCCTGCTCTACAGAGTCACCATCCATCTGCATCCATAGACCACTCAGAAAACATGACGACTAATGATATACACACCTGGAGTCAGTACCCCAGTGCATTGCATAAATCTTAGCAAGGTGGCCTCGTAGTGTTCGCCTGGTACGCATCTGAATTCGACCTACTGGATCGATGTTAGCTGTGATCTATAAAAGGGAAAGAAAAATGTCAGCTTGCAGAAGTAAGCCTTTCCCATAACAACGGCAAGCATTTTTGAAACCACAAGCACACTACCCACAGATCTGAAAGCATTCAGTACAAAAAGACTTTGTCAGTCGCTAAACTAAGTTTTTGTACTTGAGAAAAATAGCTGATGTTTCAAGCTGACTCAAACTGTTCTGTAAGGGGGTCCTGTTCCAACATTTTTTATGCTTCTCTCCACAGATGCTGCCAGATGTGCAGACTATTTCCAGCACTTGCTGTTTTTATTTCAGATTTTCAGCATTATATTTTGCTTTCATTTAAACTTTTGGATTTGTTTTGTTTATTTAGCTGGCAAATTGAAAAAGCCAACACAGGGTTAACGATTCAAAGATAAATGATCATTTTTCGACTAAGGATGATCTAACAACAGTTGTGAAGAGAAACTTAGATAGATTTTTGTTTTTCTCCCTAGCTCAGTCTCCTTTTCCAGGTACAACTTTGTACTGCTATCCAAGCTGACCCAGAACTGGAAAAATCTTCTTTATTTTAGTATTACGTAGGAACCCCGAAAAGTGAGATGAGGAGTTACTTGACAAGGGTAGCAAAAAGATCCATGAAACATTATAAACCAGAAAGCAAACAATGTTAAATAGGAGTCAACAAGGAATGAGGTGTGAAGCTATAAACATTTCAGCCATAATGTTATCAAATGATAGTAATTCCATTAAGCCTGCTCTATCTATTCTGCTCTTATTTGTAATGAACATAAAAACAATAAGTAACAGTAGAAGCTTAAAATTGGGGGGAAAAAAAGCTAAGTATTTAAGCCAATGACTTTGAAACAAAAGGGAGTGAGAGATTTACATGGAGATTCGTAATTAAGAATGTCATCTGTTATGATCTAATACAATTATGGATTTCTCGACTCCGTAAACCATGTCCAGCAGTGTGTCTGTGGAAGTCACTTCCTCTGAAATTTGATTAGGGTGTACATTATAACTTGAAAACAGGCATTTAGGCTAAGAGTTTCCTTTTCTTTACCAAAACTTCTCATTGATATACACCAGGTTTCACCCTACTCTACTACCCAACTTTTATGAAATCTTCAAATTAGACGACAGTACAAATTCAGGATTATGCAAAAGTTTTACGGACCCGATAACATTGATCTCATTTAAATAATGGTAGGTGGCTGGAAGATTGAAGAAAGGTCATTAATTCTGTCAGAGAAGAGAGAAACTAACTGCAATTATTTCCAAGCTCTTCTGCTTTCATTTTCTTGCCATTTTACAAAAGCTGTGGGTACAATGTACACAAAATAAAATTTGGCGACTGACTTAAAACAAAATGAATCTAGCTATCCTTGCAATGTGAACAGCTTTTTGCTGACTTATATAATGTGTGGACACTTCAAGAAAATAGAATAACTTCTAAAATGGAATAAATATAATTTCACTCCTCATCCAGCTAACTCCGCACTGTAGATCACA
This sequence comes from Stegostoma tigrinum, assembly GCF_030684315.1. NCBI lineage: Eukaryota > Metazoa > Chordata > Chondrichthyes > Orectolobiformes > Stegostomatidae > Stegostoma > Stegostoma tigrinum. The sequence goes on along the minus strand of NC_081381.1, from coordinate 11,538,584 downwards.
GAAATGTTATATATACACAGAACTGAAGGATTTGTTCCTTTACTTTGCATTCTTCCTTTCTAAAATTAAGATAATCTTATTTTTCATGACGCATTACAAATCCCCAAGCAGTTTAAACAACATTCTATTATTTACCATCTCAAAAGTTTGTGGTTATGAAAAGTTTTCAATCACGTTCCTTTATCTTTTCAGTTTGTAGACAGCCTCTGCACCACAAAGACCTCTTACAGTGCAGCACTTGCAGTGGCACACACCAGCTAAGCATCCCGATGGTCCTAGGCTGAACTACAAGTGATCTCAGAGAAGCAGTCACCCCAACAATGTGATGTATAGGCCTGTTATCCATCTACCAGATTTCAGTTATGGGTCAAATAGAACCTACTGCCTATGGGTTGGGTTTGAGGCTCAACAGATGTTGGGAGTTGAACTCCGTGGTTAGTTGATGACCTCTAAGTGCCTCTGGTAATTCCCTCAACTGAGTGGGTTCTAGGTGTAGGGTCCCTCCCTTGCTGTGAATTCAATCTAAGATCAAAAAGGAGGCGTTGGCAAGTCTGTTTCCAAATGCTGCTCAGACTGTGCAATCAAGAACAAAAACAGGAGGATATTTTACCCACATTCTTCCAAGTAAGTGAACCGACACAAGCTTGCAGTTTACACATTATAAGCTCGAGATAATGGGAACTGCAGATGCTGGAGCATTCCAAGATAATAAAATGAGAGGCTGGATGAACACAGCAGGCCAAGCAGCATCTCAGGAGCACAAAAGCTGACATTTCGGGCCTAGACCCTTCATCAGAGAGGGGGATGGGGAGAGGGAGCTGGAATAAATAGGGAGAGAGGGGGAGGCGGACCAAAGATGGACAGTAAAGAAGATAGGTGGAGAGAGTATAGGTGGGGAGGTAGGGAGGGGATAGGTCAGTCCAGGGAAGACGGACAGGTCAAGGAGGTGGGATGAGGTTAGTAGGTAGCTGGGGGTGCGGCTTGGGGTGGGAGGAAGGGATGGGTGAGAGGAAGAACCGGTTAGGGAGGCAGAGACAGGTTGGACTGGTTTAAGCTCGGTTCCTTTTGTAGAAAAGGGTGCCTGGGGCTGCCGCCAATGATTGGAATCAATGCATTATGTCAGTTGCTGGCTGTGTCATCTGCTGCTAAGCTGTAATGGTTGCTTTTCTCTAGAGATGTGAGAAGATTATGGATCACATCCTGACAAGAGGAGAATAACTGGCTACCCAAGAAAGAAAAGGTGAAGGTTCTCCACTAAGAAGCTGGAGCTGCAGGACTGTGTTCAAACAGCATGAGGACTTGCCGTCAATATACAGAAAAAACTCAAACTAGTAAGTTAACATAAATAGTGATGCAGTTGTGGCAGTAATTTTACCACCACAATGTATGATTTCAGAACAATGCTAGCTCTGCATAAAAGATATCAACAGAGACCAACCCACACCACTGGGAGGGGCAGCTTCACTTGACATCTGTAGTATACGTTGGCCCTTCAGGGCTGGGTCATTCAACCAAAGAAATGCAGTTTACTTTAACTGATTGCACTAAGGTTTCAGGGATATATCCAGCATCTCTTCCAAATAGGCAGATGAGGTTGAAGACTCAATGTTTAAAAGAAAGACTCCCAGAATCTTCGGCATATTAGAATTTTTACTATTGGAACTAGTCTCAAACCTTCAAAGACGACAAAACATGATTTAAAAATCAAGGGAAAGGGTATTTCAGACACAGAGCTCTGACAGCTGTAACAACACAAACTAAGTTCAGCCAAAGTTTAAAGTTATGCCTACTCCTTAAAGGGGTTATGGATATTTATTTTGCACTTTATATTTTCTTTCACTATCCTTCTTATCGCCCCAAATGTGCCATCACATCTCCCTTCATTGAACTGCACTGACTACGTCTAGTTCACCAACCTTTTTATGCCTTACTGCAGTTCCTGCATCTTGCGAGACTTCCTAGTTTGATACTATGCAAACAATGGCATTCCTCCTCTATCTACACTCAAACCATTAATATAAACAGCTGCAATTGGACAAGTTTAAAAACTCTCAACTTGTTAAAGTACATTTATTCCTATTCTGACTTTTAGCTATTATAGAATAACTCACGCTTTAAGTTTTAAAGAGGTTTCTTCCAGATAATTTTATCAAATACTTTGAAAATTCATACAGTATCCTCTGTACTTTATTAATTCATATTTCAATACCTCAAAGAAAATCAAAAGAATCAGTTAACCAACTCATCCTTTACCAGTGCAAGGTGATGGCCTGCTTTTTGAAGTATCTGTTCATGAAGGGATTTGTTCACTCACAACTGAAACAAGACAGATCATTTTGCACTCTCTTTTCTGAAGGGATTTTGATGCCTTAAAATGTATTAGAGTCACAGAGCTATATAGTATGGGAACAGACCCTTCAGTCTAACTTGTCCATGCCAACCAGATATTCTAAATTAATCTAGTCCCATTTGCCAGCATCGCACTAAACACTTTCTATTCATTTACCCATCCAGATGTCTTTTAAATGTTATAACGGTACCGGCCTCTGCCATTTCCTCTAGTAGCACATCCCATACGCACACCACCGTGTGCATGAAAAAACTGTCCCCTCAGATACCTTTTAATCATTCCTCCTCTCACGTCAAACTTGAGCTCTGTTTCTGATTCCTGTACCCTGGGAACAGGCCTTGGCTATTCACCCTATCCGTGTCCCCATGATTTTATAAACCTATATAAGGTCACCCCTCAGCCTCGGACACTCTGGGAAAAACAGCCCCAGCCTATTCAGCCTCACCCTATAGCTCAAACGCTGGCAAACATCCTTGTAAATCTTTTCTGAACCCTTTCAAGTGTCACAACATCCTTCCTATTGCAGGGAGACTAGAATTGAATTCAGTATCCCAAAAGCGGCCTGACCGATGTCCTCTATAGCCTCAACACGACCTCCCAATCGCTATGTGCCATGCACTGACTAAGAAAGGCAAGCATACCAAATACCACCTTCACTATCCTGTCTATCTGCGACTCTCCTTTCAAGGAGAAATGAACCAGCACCTCTCAGTCTCTTCGTTCAGCAACACACCCCAGGACCTTACCACTAAGTCCTGTCCTGATCTGCTTTTCCAAAATGGAGCACCTCATATTTATCTAAATTAAACTCCATCTGCCACTCCTCAGACCACTGGCCCATCCCATTGTACTGAGGTAACTTCTTGGCCGCCCACTACAGCAATTTAAAATGAAAGAGAGTGGAAGAAATTGAAAATTCTAACGATCGAGTAAGCCATTAATAACTAAAACCTTACCTGGGCCAGAGTGGCATCGGCACATGCTTTCCTGGCATCCTGAAAAGGGAAAAAGACAGTATTAACCAAAAAAACATATCTGAAGAAAAGCACATCTAGAGAGATCAATAACTTATAGAATTTTGTAACTATCTAACTCAATTTTCTTTTCTAAAAGTGTCTCGTGATGTGGACAAAGGCAATAATTACAGTTTTGCTAATCTTCAGCTGCCCCAACGTTAATGAGACATGAGATTAGGGTTTTGCACGCCATTCCAGGGGGGGCAGCTGGATGTTGAAAATGATCCAGCTGTTCTCCAGCAATTTCTCAGTTTCAGTGGTCATTTTTAATCATTTACACAGTCAAAAAGCCCAGAGATCAATAGTACTGGGGGAAAAGAGAGCTCAAATACATATCCAACAAGTCTTACTGATCATGAATCTTTTGAAGTTGATCCTATTTTATCATTCACAGCCATTCATCAAATTATATGTCTGCAGGTTTGGGTGCTTGCAAACTCAGCTGTATAGTTTTAAAAACTGTCCAACTGGACCCAGATGGCAGAAAGCACAGGACACTGGCCATTTACAACCTAACTAAACATTCAAATACAGGCTAATAAAAATTTCCTCTGTCCAACAGTCTCAACCCAGCTATTCTGGGTTATGGATCGACAACCTGAGTCTGCTCAAGTGATTGAGGGGCCACAGGATGGCTAGAATAGCTAGTGGGCTAGAACAGTGCTTTGAGGATTAGGTCAGGACAGTTCAGACACCAGGTGCTCTAAACATTTTCAGCTTGAGTACTTCAATGGTTAATATTTTTCTAATGGATTGCTTCTGCAAAACGTATACCAAATGCTGGAGAAACTGATTTCTTTGGCATACTGTATAAAGCTACATAATAACCAATGCACTTTTCAAAAACAGTGAAGCATTTTGAAGCTGAGGGGGTGGAAAAGGAGCATAAACACCTGCAATGTGGATGTAATACCCTATTTCCCTGCTGCGAGTTTAATATAGTACAAAATGTATCTGCGTACATAAGGAGTTCAGTGTAGTACACACTCCAGATGAAAGGGACCAACACATTTAGATTCTTCATCCAGCAATGGAACCCCTGCTGCAAATAGGTAACTTGTACCAGGTGCATGATGGACCAGAGGGAAGTCAGCTGCCAACCGAGTAAACATGTTTTGTAGTTAAATGAAGCCTAGAAAGCTTGCCGTAAATTTTCACAAACCAACAATCTGACTGTTCCCATTTGAAAAAGAAATCAAAGACTTGTAGAAACAACCATTAAGCAGATCTTCAAGAGACTATTCAATCCTGAGTGCCCAGGAACAGTGGTTCTTATGTACAACAGAACTAGAAACAGACAAAAAGGTGATTATGTACCTTAATGCCCTGGAGACTTCAGACTCGCTGACTACATGTTGAATGATTTCAATTAAATGCACACTTTGGGAGAAGGTGGTTTCAAACGCAGAAGGTGCAAACAAACAACCTAGCTAATCAGCCCCACCAGAAGTACACTTTGCAGGCCAATCACTATGTATCCCACCCACCTCTCCAAACAAAAGCTTTCGAATATACCAAACTTGCTATTCAAGAAATTGCATACAAACCAATAATCTACCATTTAAAGCACAGTACATTTGTGGCAATATAACACCATTCTTTTTAAGTTTAATTTTTAAAAAAATCTGGCCACATGATTTAAAACTAAATTAAAATACAAGTTCCATAATTGTGGAACAGGCGATATAATACTCACTCGGATCTGATTCTTCAGTTGCTCGGCTTCCTGACGTAACTGATCCAACTCACTCATTTTCCTGAACTACACTTGTGCTTTATTGCCTCCACTTGGTCACACTGATTTCTGAAAATAAAAGCAGTAAGTCACACGCTAGAGCTCCTAAAGTATCTAAAACACAGCTAAGGATATAACAAAGTCAAGGATTGCAAAACAGATTTTTAAAAATGTTATCAATTTTGCTAACAACTGAAGAACCAAACTTTCAAAACGTGTTGAGAATTTTCTTGCACATTTTCATTCAGTAAATATATACAAAACAAAGATAGGCAATGAGCGAATCTGTTGTAAATGCTCTTAGCGTTGACAGGAAGAAAATCTCTACCAGCCACAATTTGAACGAGTAAACCTTTCAAATTTTTCAGGTGTTACACATTTACAATTCTGAATTTCTAAATGTTAGTCTTCCTAACAGTTCAACACTTTCCTACAGTTGAATCTATTTGCTAGGCGTGTAGGACTGCTTCTTCCTCTGGAGTATAATGCATTCGAGCTCAGTGTAGTTGATTCTGCAGCTAAGCCAAATCCGTTTAACAAAAACCTGATTATATAAACCTACTGCAATCCATGACCCAAATCCAGTCACTGCCATAAGACATACAAGTTCCATTTACAATATTGTTGATCCACATTAAGCCTACAGAAAGTTGGGATTGAGACAGAACAATGACCAGATTCCATTTGTAAACAGAGGAGAAACCATTATGAGAAACCAGAACCACAAAAAAGTGCTGATTCCATTTTTTCCTTTACCCAAGTGAAGAACCTAATGATATTTCACTGGCAATAACAAATGGAGTTCTATTAACTGAAAGGATCGTTCTAACCATTAATTTTGCCACTCTGAAAAACAAATAAGTTATAAGAACTTGAATAGCTTGGAAACTTTGTTTCTGTCACATGGCATCCACCTAATGGTTTCTTGAAAACTTCAAACTGCAAAAGCAATGCTAAACTTTTCATATATTCCTCAATTCAAAAAACAAACTGCCAGCTTTAAGGCAATATTTTGATTAAACAATTAAACAATTCTGTATTTTGTAACTTACCAGTGAAATTTAACATGAACTTAGATGTAACTGCAGCTGACGAAGTTCATTGCCCAATTCACCAAGATGGCAATTATGTTTGAAGTGAACAGCTGCATCAGTACTGTACCAGGATTAAATCTCAACTATAAAATGTCTTTCAACCAGCATGTTTATTGGCCCATTCTCCTAAACTGGGTTTGCAGCTAGGTAATAACACCAAATCCTTTAATCTTTTTATGAAAAAAATATGCCAGGATTAATGCTATCAGAACAAGATCTAATCCATACAGCTGTCAGTACCATTTACTGCTCAGAGTAATGAATGACCTCTATGCCATTTTAATCACACTAATTTACCCACTCCCAGTGTAACTTCAACTTTCTCAGTAGCTGATACGTCTCGACAGACCCAGTATACAAAGCAAAGCCCAGATGTGACCTCCAATGCTATTAATGCTATTAACACCTACCAACTGGTCCAGCATTATCCTAATATTCCAACAATCCTAATTTTCTTATTCTCAGAGTCATCATTACCACCATAAAACAAAGAACTGCAGATGCTGGAGATTTGAAACAAAACACAAATTGGAGAAACACAGGAAGTCTGGCAGCATCTGAGACAAGAAGACAGTATTAACGTTGCTTCAGAACTATTAGTAGCCAGGGAAAACTAGTATTTACGCTGCAGGTGACTTTTTTTGGAGCTGGGAGGACAGGTGGAGACGGAGCCTAGAGACAGGGGAAGACATGGATGAGGAAGGTAAGCAAGGAGATAATGGATACCAGACCAGAACAAAAGTTGAATAAGAGTTGAGACAAGAGTGAGAAAATACATTAGCCGTAACACTCACCCAGCCGTGTTATGATGTGCTTTCAGCAGTCACCCATTCCCATGTACTCCTAAGCCTATGAACACATTGTAAGGATTGCATTCAGCACAGTTAACCCATTTTCTCACTCAGCTCTTATCATCTTGTCTTTTCTTCTGTCCTGGCCAGCTATCCATTGTCTCTTTATTTACCTAGCTCTTTCATCTCAATCTCTGGGCTCCATCTCCAGCTATCCACTCATGTCTCCCCTCCATTCCCAATTAATCCAGCATAAAGACTAATTTTTCCTAGTTATTACAGTTCCTATGAAGAGTCATCCAGCCTCAAACATTAACTCTGCTTTCTTCTCAGAGGCCAAACGGTGTCTTTCCATGCCTTATGACTATGCTGCCAGGCCTGTTGAGTTTTTCAGCAATTTCCACTTTGTTTCATTATTACTACACACTGGTTCCATGAAAAAGGTTCATTCTGTTGGCCTACATTACAATTTGTTTTTAACACAAACGTCTTGATTAAGTAAAATGGACCTTAGTTTCAGCGGTAGTCCTTCCAGAGAATGATCGAATGGCACTTTTCGTAGCCTGTGGTAGTTGTCTTTAAACTTGCTGAATGATCTGGCTGGTGTTTAGCATCAGAAAATTCACATTCTATCAAGATGTCTTACAAGTAAATTGAAAGGTGTCGCAACCAGTGAGTGAAGGACAATTTTAATAAAATCTACTCACTGGTGAGCCTAAAGAAATCAGCTGGCATCCAATTCTTTACCGTTCTCACTGACACACAGGCACTTTCAAAAATATTAAAGTTAGTGCAAGGACTTCAGCTCAAATTCTAGTTTTATCTAAACCTTGATTAAAAACAGGTCGATCACACATTTTTAATGGTTGACTTAAGTGTTTGCATCAGCAATGTCTCTGGCTGCAGCTCAGCGTCAAGTGATTAAATACCAGCTTTCAGTCTCAATCAATCATTGTGCACAGTCCACATGCGCATCATGTTAAAAGGAACAAAATAAAAAACAGCAATTGTAATAACATATCAAATTAGTAAAATATTTTTATTTTCTCATGAGAAGTGGACCCTGCTGGCTGGCCAGCACTGATTGCATTTACCTGCTGTCAGTGTTTACAGATTATCAAATAGTATTGTGTAGCATAGACAAGTAGTTTAACTCTCCAGGTACATGGCCACCATTAGACGCAATGCAGTCAACACCCTGTCCCCCTTGTAGACTCTTCAACATTTTGAAGATTTCTTTAAAGGGGCGTTTAGTCCTAATAACCAAATGTTTGTGATGGAATTAAAGATACGTATTTCCACAGCAGCTTACACATCCTCAGGATATCTCAAAGCATTTTTACAGTCAAAAAATCACTTCTGAAATGCAGTCACTGTTGTAATAATGGAAGCACTGAAGCCAATCTGTGTACAGCAAGCTCTCATGAACAGCTCTGGGATAATGACCAGATAATCTGCTTTAACTGATGCTGACTGATTACATCAACCATGGTTTTCCTCAAATAACATCTGTGTTGTTGTTCTCACTCATGTCCACTACATTAACTAGTTCAAACTGGATCAATTTGGATTACACACAATGCCTGACTTGGAAGGAGAGGATATGATGTATAGCAAGCAACTGGGAAGAACAACATCAAATGGCAATAAAAAAACCTAAGTGCACAGGTACTGAGAAAACAAATTAGATAAAAGATCATCTTTCACACAAAAAGGTATGGGAACTACGAGGAGAGGGGAAATGCCAGGTTTCACAAAATACTTGGAGATACCGGTGGCATTGGCATAGTGAATAGCAAGTTAATTGGTGAAGTAGAAGGGAGAAAGAACGGAGTCTAAATTAGTGTTACAGAGTTTGTATGAAAATGCATGCATATTTAAAGATTGGTGAGTTACCAACTCAGATTGCCATATGGAAACAATACATAATGATAACAGGGACCTGGTTCAAGGAAAGGCAAGACTGTGCTGAATGTTTCTGGATACAAGGTGCTCAGAAAACATGAGGCAGGCAGGGAAGTGTGGCAGCATTGATTAGGCAAGAACATTACCATGTTGGCAAAAGAGGATATCCCAAATGGTTCGAGGATGAAACCAATTTGCCTCGAGTTAAGAAACAAAAAACGTACTCTGGTGTAGTCTATAGACCGTCAAGTAGAAAGGGTGGAAAAGGAACAAATCTGCAACGGAACTACAGAATTATAATGCCAACATTATGCAGCAGTTATAATGGGGAACCTTAGTTGCACAAATACAGACTGGGATAGTGTAAAGGGCCAGTGTTCCTAGATTGCAAGCAGAACAGTATCCTATTGCAGACTGTGTCCTATCCAACGAGATGTACTATTAGGCCAGGTTCTTGGAAATGAGGTGGGCCAAGAGGATCAAATGGCCATGGGGAATATTTAGGAGACAGTGACCATTGCACTTTAAGCTCTGAATGACAGTGGAGAATGACCAGCATCAATCCAAGAAGAATGAAAAAATATTAGTTGGCAAAAAGTAAACTTCAAAGGAGCAAGAATAGAACTTGGACTGACTGGAATGAGGGTTAGGTAGGTAACTATAAGTGAGCAATGGGGTAGTTTTAAAAAGATGGTGCGAACACAGTCAAGAATATATTATCTTAAATGCAAAAGGTAGGACAAACAAAGCCCAGGTAAACAAAGGAGTTGGAAACTCAGATAAACAACACACTCATGTGTCAAGTAGAAAGTATAATTGAAAGCTTAGAAGGATGAGAGTTGGTGAAAAAGCAACATGAAACAGAATGTTACAAAAAGACTGAAAGCTGACGCAGAGGTACCTCAAAGTCTTCCGTAAGCGTATAATTAGTAAGAAGTGGTAAAAAGGAGTAGGGTTGATTTGAGACCCAAAAAAAGGGATTTAAATATGAAGGCATAGGACAGCGAAGGTGTTAAACGAATACTGCTGTGTGTTGGTCTTTACTAAAGAGGGAGATTCTAACCCAGAAGAAACTGTCACTAGAAGGTTCGAAATTGATAAGAAAATGTTGAATACACTGTTAAGCAATTAAAATTGACAAAACATGGGGATGGATGAAATGCATTCAAGAACTTGAAAGGATGAGTAAAGATTACAGGGGCACTGTCCATAACCTTCAGTCTTCCCTACACTCAGGGCAAATGCCAGGAAACTGGAAAATTGTAATCATTACAGCCTTACTTAGGCAAAGTTGTAAGGATAAGGCCAGTCGGTTGAACTTCAGCAGTGGAGAAGCTTCGAAACAATTATTCAGAATAGGATTAGTAGCATTACAAAGAGTCTGCCTAGATTTCTACAGGGGAGATTGGAGTTTTTTTTCTGAAGAGGTAACAGAGGCTTGATGGGTTGATGTGGTGTAAATGGAGTTCCAAATGAGAGATACAGTGCCATTCAACGGACTTGTAAGCAAAGTTACAAGTCATAGGAAAAAAAAGGAATAGTAACCATGTGGTTACAAAACTGTCTGCTGAGCAATAGGAAATAGTTGTGGTTGGTAGATTTTTTTCAGGCTGGAGGAAGGTAGCAATGGCATTCCCCAGGTGTTGGTACCGGGAGTTTTGCTTTTCCTGATATATATTAATGATCCGGATCTCTTGGTGAGCAGAAACAATTTCAAAACGTTTGCAGATGACACTATATTTGGAAAAGTTGAAAAATGATGGGACAATCTAGAACTCCAAAATGACACAGACTAGTTCCATTGGGGATACAGGTGGCAAATGGGGTTTACTGCAGCGAAGCATGAAGTGATGCATTTTGGTATGAAGAATATAGGGGATGCAGGGGACCTGTGAATGCATATAGATCACTGAAGGTAGGACAGGTTGATGGAGCAAGTAATAAAGCATACAGTATCCTCCACTTTATTACATGGGACAAAGAGTATAAGACCAAGGAGATGACATTAAACTTTTAGAAGACATTTGTTAGATCTCAGCTGGAATAGTGTACACAGTTCTGAGTGTCACATAGAAAGGATGTGAATGAATTGAGAAAGAGTATAGAGATAATATACAAGAAAGCTCCAGGAACGGCAAACCTTAGTTGAGGTCAGACTGGAGGTGGTGTCTCTCAGGAGATCAGATGGAAGTTTTCAAAATCATAAGGAGGCTGGACACAGATAGGAAAAACTGTTCATGCTTACAAAAGAAAAAAGAACAAGGCACAGATTTAAAATGATGTACCGAAGAAACAAACACAAACTGAGTAGTTAGGGCAAGGAAGGCATTACCTGGAAGTATGATGGAGGCAGATTCAATTGAGGCATTCAAGAGGATGACAATTTGTTTAGAAGTAATGCACAATGATGTGGGGAAAGGAAAAAAAAGATTGTCACTGAGTTCATGTTTCTTAATTCAAGAGATGGTGCTGACATTCTGGGCTGAATGGTTGCCTTCTGAATCATGTGGTCCTGTGAAATTCAACATTTAAGACATCAAATAGTAACAATTATTTAGTGAGCAGATATAAATCAGACTTACAGCCAGAGTCAAAGTGGCTATTCAGTCCTTCAAAGGGAGTATGTTGAACTACGCATGTTTACAATACAAAGACAAAGACAGTCATAGGGCACAGCTTCAGTGTTCCTGCTTCTGGGCCAGAAGGTCTGAATTCAAGTCCCGCTTGTGTCAGAAACGTGTCACAACGCGTGACTGGGTTGATTTAAAGTAATTAGAAAGACAGCAGGATGTCAATAATGGGGTGGAGCAGGTTTTGGCACTTTTGATAATGACCAATCAGGAAGAATGCAAGAGCCATCCTTACTCAAACAGTCATTATTAAGCAATATGTTGAACACAAATGACTTTCCATTGAGTAAATATTCTAACCTATTGAAAAAATGCTTCTAGTACATACTCAAAACTCTCTCTTTAACAAGGACCAGTTCAACAAATCCAAGAGATGACTGGAAAGAAAATTTAAGCTTGAAGCACAATAAAGCTTTCATTGATAACAGTGATACAATGTCACTCAGTAAAACACGAGAAAGGCTGGAAACCTCAATGTCAGGTTAATAAGTTGAAGTGCTAACCTCTCCATTTCCCAATATATGTTGCCCAGGCTGTGCACTTCTCATATTTGGGTTTTATTTCATAATAACATTCTTACCAATTACTGAAAGTATCATCACATAAGAACCGTAGACAAAGGTGGTTAGAAATGCAAATCTAGATAGAGGAAAGAAGAATGCATCAATCAGGCAGTCTATTCTTCTATAGAAGTCAGGTTCTTTTCTAATTCACAAAACTGTAGATACTTATTAAGAAAATAATTTTCCAATTGTACTCCACAACATTAATCAGCACTTATTCAATCCACTGACACTACGACTCAAACAGTGCATATTTAAGAATGCTACAACAGTCCATTATTCATCAAGTCCAATTAGGTACAAATATTAGATGTGGTCTGGAGCTGACATTTTCAGTATCATAAAATTAAGCTTTGAATGGTTTCCAGACGTATTAAAAGTTAGGTTGAAATCAAGTATGCGTTCACGACATTATCAATTCTCCAACATTGCCTGTATAACGGTTTTCTTTTTATTTAGGGAATTATTAGCCCTACCATTTGAGAGAGATACAAATTATACATTTAAAAACCATCTGTTCTGATGTGTTAAGACAACACTGGAGGTGGCAGGGCTGGAAACTGGGCTTTTTGGCTCAGAGGTAAGGGACATAATCACTTGACAAGAGCGCTAAAAAGACTGGCCCCTAAACCTTCCCCGTTACCCCCATCCCAGGCCCCAGATGACTTTCCACATCATGCAGATGTTCAGCTGCACATCTGCTAATGTGGTATACTGTATCCGCTGTTCCTGTTGCGACCTCCTCTACATCAAGGAAACCAAGCGGAGGGTTGGGGACTGCTTTGCAGAACACCAATGCTTGGTTCGCACTAAACAACTGCACCTCCCAGTCACAAACCATTTCAACTCCCCCTCCAATTCCTAAGATGACATGGCCATCCTGGGCCTCCTGCAGTGCCACAACGATGCTACCTGAAGATTGCAGGGACAGCAACTCATACTCTGCTTGGGAACCCTGCAGCCCAATGGTATCAACATGGATTTCACAAGCTTCAAACTCTTCCCTCCCCCTACCACATCCCAAAACCAGCCCAGCTCGTCCCCGCCTCCCTAACCTGTCCTTCCACCTGCCTATCCCCCTCCTCCCACCTCAAGCCCTATCCCCATCTCCTAACTACTAACCTCATCCCACCCCGTTGACCTGTCCGTCCTCCCTGGACTGACCAATCTCTTCCCTGCCTCTCCACCTACACACATTTTACTGGCTCCATCCCCACCTTTTTGACCTGTGTCTCCTCCTTCTCCTCTATCCATCTTCTGTCTCCCCTCTCTCCCTATTTATTTCAGAACGCACTTTCCCCTCCCCCATTTCTGGAGGGGGATCTAGGCCCGAAACGTCAGCTTTCCTGCTCCTCTGATGCTGCTTGGCTTGCTGTGTTCATCCATCTCTACACCTTGTTATCTCAGATTCTCCAGCATCTGCAGTTCCTACTATCTCTGCTGCTGACATCAGGCCTTTTTTTTGTTCCACTTGTTCCTGGAGCACAGGACTGACAACAAATGTGTAAGCACTATGATCGACAAGAGAAGTCACTTCTTAAACCAGATCTTCCTGGACCAATCTAGATTTATCTCAAGGTTGTTATAGACAATACAAATACACGCTTTGGGAACAAGCAATGCTAACATCCCCATCATCCAATAAAACAGTCCAACCAGCAAGCCTAGCTAAAGCTCTCCAAACTCAATTCAAGGTTATTACATACTTGCACATGCTGCTTATCTGAGGTGCAAATGCAACAAAATTAATTGGTTTAAGTGCCTAAGTGGCCTTGTGAGTAACTAAATTAATCAATTAGCTATTTCTGAAGTGTCCTTTGGGCTTAAGATATCACTGGGGAGAGCATCACCCAGGTCATTCCAAACCCGTTTGATACGGTCCACCAGTTGTCGATGTGTATGTTTTATGGGTTTCAGTGCTGAACAGATGCAAAGTGAATAGGACATACATCTCAATGAAATGACAACCATCTTATATACATCCCCCTAAGTGCCTGTAGTGGGACATGCGCCAATCATGTTCAAAGTCTGCACTTGAAAAACTCAGGTGTCCAGCAGTGGATGGGGCTGTGCAACTGGACACTTACAAAACAATGCACTTGCGCTAGGAATTACACTGGAAACAAAGTTAAGGTTATCACATAAGGATGACAGAGTTTCGCTCATGAACCAGAAGCTACACATATTCACACACAGGAAATTACACGGTGCACGCTATAAAGAGAGTTCGTGCATACATTGCACTTTTTTTCTAGAAAGGTTCTGCTGCATTCTCATGACAACATTCTGACCAACGTCCCTCCCTGATCAGAAGTTAATTAGCCAGCTAGGACGGAGTCAAAGTCTGCTGCATTGCTGCGCCAGCCGAAGTCCAATAAATCAGCACTCCCTTCTCAAGCTGTTTAAAAAAAACACAAATGGGCGAATTCTCAAAGTTTGGTTTGAGCCCTAATTTTGATCAGTGCAAGGTGAAAAACTCGACTTTGTACCCTTTACACAATTTTCAAGTCTGTACTACTAAGCAATCATAAGGTATGAAGGAATTTTATAAAAGAAAAGGGATGCTCTGTTTCAAAAATTCAGTACTTTCAACTTAAAGTAAATTATAGTTGCAATTCAGTAAGATTTGCACCAAAATTCATGAAATCTAGGTAAGTAGCTTTTTGAGCATTTCTGGTCCTCCACTCAAACTGATGAGAAAAATATTCTTGAAATCTGACCAATGTTGTACAACGTGAAAAGGGCTGAAGGCTGATGAGCCAAGTCGCTCACAGCAGAATTTATAACCTGTGGCCTGTTTCTGCAGCCCCTATGATTTGATGGTAGAGAATTTAGAGATGGTAATGCAGTTGAATATAAAAATGTTACTAAGCTATCCTTCCTGTTAAAAGAAAGACAAGATTTATCACTGCTTCAAATTTATAAATTGGCACCTGGAACATCAGTTGCGGTACTCCGACAAAGCGAAATTGGAAATCTTAAGCAACGTAGTGACACTAGTAACTAATAAAACTCAATAGAGCCAGTGACTTAAAAATTGCTGGAAATACTCAGATCAGACAGCATTGGAAGAGACAGTAACATTTCAAGTTGAAATGATCTTTCACCAGAAGATTCAGTGACTACTTGCATTTAATGCTGTGATAAACTTCGCTATTTTACAGAACTTTAGAACTTCTTGAATGTGCACAATTTTTGATTCTGTGCAGGTGTAACCTTGGATAACTCACTCCAAGTATCCTATGCTCTGCATGTCCTTTTTTCCTCCATTCTGTGGGATGTGGGCATCACTAGCTGGCCATCATTTATTGCCCATCCCTAGCTGCTCTTAAGGTGGTGGTGAGGTGCCTTCTTGAATTGCTGTAATCCACCTGCTGTGGATTGATCTACACTGTCCTTACGGAGGGAATTCCAGGATTTTGACCCACTGATAGCGAACCAACGGCAATATAACAGCAATTTTCAGGCTGACAGCATTCACGATTACTTATTCTCTTGCCTGTAGTCATCAGGCAGACAAGTGAAGACCTATCCAGGTCTATTTCTCCAGTAGCTGCTGTAATTAAAACATGCCAACTGACACGTGGTTTCACATTTAACGTTCTGCTGTGGAGTGTTAACACTAATACATTCTAGACAGATTTTTACTTCTTGGGAAGCGGGGGGTTAACACAGAGCCTGAGATCCAGAGATTATCACTATAAAAACAATACCCAGAGTGTAATAATCCCTTTGTTGACTGAGTCTGACAAAACCAGAATTCCCTGATAGCTCCACAAAAAGAGGATATATCAGGGTAAGATTGAGTGCACTTTCTCCAACAGCAGGACCAATTAACAAATCGTGCCTACTGCAAATTTACAAATGGATGTCACTTAATGCTTCTCAAAGATCTGATCTGGAATTTTGTCATGTCCCAGAGAGAGAGTGACATGAATGTCAATCAAGATAACACTCCCAAGTCTTGTTCTATTTTGCTCCCAGGAGATGGTAAATTTGAGCTTTTAGAGTACAGGATAATCACTTTTTAAAAAGATTTTCACCCTAAAGCCAATACAGCTTCATACTTTTACCACAAGAACTACATGAGAGCAACATAAAATACAAATTGATAACAATGAGGGTAACTCTGTTATATGCTGCTAAATGGTTCAAGCTATACAGGGTTTGCCCAGTCAACAGATAGCCTGCTTTGCACACTAAGGGTTAGTTTTCAATCCAACAGGTAATTCAACTGTATTCCAGTAATTCATACCACAGAGCTGATTCATGGCTCTCAAATGCAAACTTCAATGCACTATACGGCAATATTTAAACAGAAGCTAAATCACCTTAAATAAACTATTTTTGGCAAGTGCTTTAGAATGAAACAATATTTTTAACAGTATATCAGGACACAACAAACACAATTGCAATTTTAGATGCATTCACACAAGTGGTCAGATTTGATCCTACTACAGTAAAAGCTCTACCACAATTGTAGGATCCCTGCAGCTAACTGGCAAATAATGAGCAGCATGCTGCTGACTGCCTCACTGTTCAATCACTCCATTCCAATGTCTCCAGCATCATTCAATTACTTCTGTCAGCAAGTATCAGTTGATACTGCAGTGCTGATTAATTCCATTCCTAATCTGCAGCCAGTTTTGTAATTATTCTAATATGTAGGCACCACTTGAGGGTGCTTCTGGATGATCATTGAAGGTCAAGGATGGTGTCTTCAGTGCTACCTCAAAAGGTTGAATGGTGGGGTAATAACACACGAGCTCTCATGTGCTAGGTCCAGCAGTTAGAGCTGCACAGTTTCTTGGAAAAGTTTGATCACCTGGGGCAGTCACCACCACTAACGCGCAATCCCCTCTTTCGCCGCCCCCCCCACCCCAAAAAAATCAAAAATAGCAGCTCACTTGGTTAAAACCTTGCTTGAAGCTCGAGCTACCACTACCACAGAAGTAGCCCAGTTACCTCATGATTTGTTTTGCATTCTTAAGTCTCAATCTGGTGCCTGGATTACTGACATTCCACATTTTTAAAAACATAAATGACTCCACATTACGATCAAAGAAATTAGATTTTATTTCCTAAAAAAAAAATCACTGCACAAATTTCAGCTAATAGGCAGATAGCAAGATTCCTCAAATAGCAAAAAAAAAAAGAGTTGTAGGTGCTGGAAATCAAAGACTTCACCGAGCTCTTAGATAGTACTTTCAAAACAGACAACCCCCTTTCATGTAGAAGGGCAACGGTAGCAGATATACAGAGATGTAGTCACATCTTCTCTCAGAGGGCAGTGAATCTGTGGAATTCTTCACTGCAAAGGGATTTTGAGACTGGGTTATTAAGAAATACAACAGTTAGATTTTTAATCAGTAAGGTAATCACGGATTTTGGGTAAAAGATTGGAAAGTGGAGTTGGGGATTTATACGATCAGCTCCCATTCAACAGCAACGCAGACTTGACTAACTGAATGGCCTATGGTCTGACATCATCTCTGAATTATTCTCCAAGCCACCATTCTGACTTGGAAATATATCAGTTCCTTCAGCATAAGTGGGTAAAAGTCTCGGAATTCTTTTCCTAATGACACCTTAGGTCTACTTACAGTAAATTGGCTTCAGCATTTTAAAGTAGCACCTTTTCAAGGGTAACTAGGGATGGGCAACAAATGCTGGCCCAGCTAGAGATGCCCACCTCATTTAAGTGAATAAAAAAAATCCTCTGAATGACTAAACATTTTATTGAATGTGATACATGTATGGCTAAAATATTGGTTTAAAATTAATTTCTTTCCATTCAGCTTCAGTATGCACAAAACCATAACCCTCTCTCTGAAGGGTCTAGGCCCGAAACGTCAGCTTTTGTGCTCCTGAGATGCTGCTTGGCCTGCTGTGTTCATCCAGCCTCACATTATCTTGGAATTCTCCAGCATCTGCAGTTCCCATTATCTCTCATAACATCAGCTGGTTGAGTGTACGAACCCCACCCACTTCAGACACAGTGTACCAAGGAATAGTGAACTGATGGAAGTGCAGTATTTCAGGTGAGAAGTGAATATGAGGCACATCCTTTCCTCTCAGACAGATGTACAGATTCCATCCTACAATTCTGTAGAGGGGAGTTGTCACTGTCAACCTCTTCTTTTCAAAAAAGGTGTCTAGCCACTATTTCTCGACAATTTGCAGGGGCTTGGCGTGCATAAATTTGCCATTTGTTATCTCCATTTCAACAATGATTACATGTCAAAAATACTTAACTGGTCGTAAAGCACTTTGGAATATCATGTGGTCCTGAAGGGTACTATATAGATTCAAGTCTATTCCTCTTTAAAACAAGCACAATTGCCAAAATAGACAAGAGGACTACAAATATTTTGTGTGCATATTTTATTCACAAACACTTTAGGAGCATAAGCATAATCTAAATCTAGTCAGCTATGCACTTGAGCCAAAACCTATTTTGAAGCAAAGGACATGCAGACATCACAAAATGCTAGAAACCAGCTTTGCATCATGCCAGAAAACTATTTAATGTTTCAGCATCTGCCAAAGTCCTCAGTTTCTGAAATAACATTCTTCTAGGGGAACAAGACCTCTTGGGGTAAGCAATGATTGAGACGTGCTGGCATTCCCACATTCAGAGAACAAATTACAAAGACAAAGACAATGTCAAAGCTCAAAAGGGATTCATAAGCAACTGGGTAAAATAATTTTTTTAGAATGCATGAACTCAAACAACAGCAGTTGTCCAAGGCACCGGAGTGTGAACGAGAGACTGGAGCCTGATAGAAAGCAATGGGACAAAATAAATAGGTCTTTTAAAAAGTGACATCAGGGGTTAGGAAACTGACCTAAATATTTTAGGTTACTTTTCTGTACAAGGGAAGAGCTTACCCTCTGTTCAGTTCAAATGTTACAACATGCTAAAACAACCATCTGGACCTTAAAGAATAATTATTTTTGGAGAAATTAGCCAATTACAAATTAGTGGACCAGGCTCAAAGCTATACATTAAGAAATCATAAATGCTTGCCATGATTATGGAGAACGTTTACCTGTTTAAAATATCATAGGATGTTCTTTCTAATTTTCAGTCAGTCTCCTGTTTTTAAGAAGTTTCAGCTTTTGTTGTTCGAGTGAGATAAAGGAACATTTGTAGGCGTTTTTCCTAGGTAAAAGGCTGTGACGGAAACCTCAAAACATTACAGGCTTGTATGAGGTAGAATGAATATTGCTGCATTTAAACTGAATTTTATCATTCGGCCAGGCTATTAGCAATTTGATCACATTATTAAATCCAAATTTGGCATCAATAAAGACAGAACATGAGGTTGTGTACACAAGCAGTTTACTCTTTTAAAAGTCAATACAAGGGCACAGATGGTCAAAATATCTGCCATGATGCAATTAAAATGGGATAATTCCACTAACAGACATGACGTGCATATAATGGAAATTTTCAACAGAAACGTGGAGTACCAATTCATTTTGGAAAATGACAGTTCCTGTGCATGCAGGTAACAGCTATTTTTTGACCAAGTAAAATCAAGTTACATATGTTATATATAACGAAGGATACAGTGAAGAACTTCAATTATGAGGAAAGCTTAAACCATGCTCCTCCTGTTGTATCAAAGCTGAAGAAAACCTTTCATATACTTTTCAGGAAGACTCAAAACATATCACAATCCACTAATTATCCCTGAAAGAGTCAGTTTTCATAAGCAACGTAGCAGTCAAATAGCACAGACCCCTGAAGATTAGGGGATCCGTTTTATGATTGGTAATGGCAACAGAGTCAAATGATGATGGCTGGTGAGAATGCTAAGAGAATTCCTTGCCTCTCAAAGGAAACCCAATACACCAAGGCAATATTAGCATATTATCTGGGGCTTTTCCTGCACAAGTCTTACAGGGAGAAACCAGAACTTGTGCCTTAGAGAGAAAAACAGCCTTTGTCATATTTTCAGGATGCCCACGTGTTTGTTAGGTAATGAGTATTTCTGAAACAGACAGTTATAATTGTAGGAGGGGTGACCAGATGTAGATTTGGTGGGAAGAACGTGGGCTCAGGAGAAATTTAGGGAAAAATTCCAAAGCATTAGGCCGAGGTGGCCACCAATAGTGGGGTATAGCAGAGAGTACGAGTGTTGCATTTGGTGTAGGTTAAAAAGAGAATGCAAAGTGGATGCACAGACGTGAATGGTAAAATTAAGATGTTTGCGCATCAGGATACTCCTAGGACAGCAATCACGAACAATGGACAAGTGCGGGCTGGCAGCATACCTGCGGATGGAGGAGGAACGTCAAGATACATTCTCAGCAGCTGAACATGGAGATGGCAAAGTCTGAGGCCATGTCAAGGAATTCAGGAATTAATTCCACGAAACTGACCAGAAAATGTTCTCAGGCAGGGAGCAGGAATTCAAGAAAAATGTTTTTTGTTCTTTCCATCCAATTTATTAAATCCATTGCCTATACATTTTGAAAAGGGGAGGCAATGGCCTGGTGGTATTATTGCTGGACTGTTAATCCAGAGAGCCAGACAACATTCTGGGGACCCGGGCTCGAATCCTGCCAAGGAAGATGGTGGAATTTGAATTCAATAAAATACCTGAAATCAAGAATTTAATGATGACCATGAATCCATTGTTGATTGTCAGAAAAACCCACCTGGCTCACTAATGTCCTTTATGGAAGGAAGCTGCCATCCTTATCTGGTCTAGCCTACATGTGACTAAACGTGGTTGACTCATAACTGCCCTCTGGGTAATTAGAGATGGACAATAAATGCTACCTAGCTAGTGACATCTTCATCTCATTAATGAATAAAGAAAAAAATTCTAAAATCAGTGGAAAATGAGTGAACAACATTGATTCTCATGAAATATTGCTAGAAATTTTAAAATTTAATACAATTCTCAAATAGGCCAAGAATAATGAAAACAATCATGCTCTCTGGTACAAATACGGAGGAGATGTCGTCCAAACATGCTCTAGCAAATAAACACCATTCCTAATTGCACCTTTCAATAGCAAGTTTGCTTTATCAGCCTAACGATGACATCGTTCGACAGTCTACTTTTCCACAGTCGCAATTAATGTTACTTTAACACCATGTTGTAAAATATCTATTCCAATGATAACCATAACAAAAATGCTGCAAATTCAAAAACAATTTGAATAACAAAGTTATGATTTCAAGATCAAATCATTTTGCAGCCCAGTATTGTTAGATCCACAGTACGCTCTTTATTTTTTATTTCTAAACTTGTCATTTTAGCTTCTGGAATAAAAAATTATTGTAATTTTTGTGTCAATGGTTTAGAAGTTTCAGGAAGGAGAGTATAGTGTCCAGAAAATTGTAATTTGTTTTGTTGCTGGAACTGACATTTCAGTGTTCGAGAATTCATGGTGTCATCTTCTAAGCATAAAAGGCCCCTTTTATGGCAACACAGTATGAATACTGTTTACTCAACATCTGCACTGAATTGCCACCTGCAAAAATGCACTGGTTAAAATTTTAACTGTATACTTTCCAATTAAACACGATTCATCATTTTTAAATGCTTTTTTCCATCGAAATGGCATCTTTGATCAAAGGATAGACCACAGGTGTCAGTGCATAGCAGGAATTCTAGCAGCCAATTTGGAAATGACTTGTATGAATAGCAATGCAAACACAGCAGATTTACAAATTCCACTTCTGGCTCTATTACACAATGCTTAGATATGCAATGTCGACGAACTCAATAATATGGCAATGAACAACTGACCCAGATTGGTGGTCTGGTGGACACTCCAGTACCAGAACTACACTGATCATGTAATTAGAGCAGTGCAATTTGGCAATTACTTGAGACTGTACGGCTTAAGGTGAAGTCCAAAACACACAATACACTTTCTGCACATTCCATATGGGGGAGTAGTAGGCAATGCACCTGGACCCTTGGAATTAAGATGACATTCAGTTTTGGAGTATCCCAGATTTTGAATTTACCAAAAAAACTTACAATCCCTATGCAACAGAAATAAATGGTTTTCTATCAGAATCCCCCGGAAGCAGCCAAAATCGTTGCAATCAGAAGACCCGTTAGTGAATCAGGCAGTTTTGCATCTGGAAAACACGGAAGCTTTGGGAAAAAGTGGGGGAGGTAGATGTGTTGCAATGGACTTGGATCATGTGTATGTGCAACTGAGTTCATACTTTGCGATCAGCCTGAAGACTGTTTTTTTCATTCTCATGCTTATTGTGTTTTGCAAGTGGCAAGAGACAGAAAACTGTGCAGTTCTTGGGCTATTTTAATTTTTGTATAGCTGGACTATGAGAAACAAATAATGTCCAACGTGCTTGTATTCATTAAGGCAGCCCAAGCAAAGACTAGATTATTGAATTTTCATGACACAATTCTCCCGACATCAACGCTGCAACTGACCTTGGGGCAAAGGAACCCAAGCAAAAACAGAATCAACAGGAATCAGAGGGAATACTCTCCAATGGTTTGAGTCATACCTGGTGCAAAGGAAGATAGCTCTGGTTACTGAATGTCAGTCATATCAGCTCTGTAGGGAATTCCTCATGGTAGCATCCTAGGTCTAGCCAGCTTCAGGTGCTTCAATAACCTTCCCTTTATCATAAGGTCAGAAATCATGTTTGCAGATGATTTCACAATGTTCAGCACCATTAACGACTCAAATACCGAAGAAGCCCACGTAATGAGACATGGGCAAAATCAAGGTTTGGACTAACAAATGACAAATTAACCTTTGCGCCACAAACGTGCTGGGCAATGACCCACACTGGCAAAGGAGAATCTAATCGTTGCCCAGAAACTGGACTCACCAGATAATATTGCACTACAATAGCAGGCCAGAGACTAGGAATCTGCAACTAACTACATTCTAATTTTGCGAAGCCAGCTCACCATCTACAAGATAGAAGACAGGAGCGAGATGAGATACTTGCCTGGATGAATGCAGCTCCAACAATGCTCAAGAAACATGAAACCATTCAGGTCAGAAGTAGCCTGCGTGAGTGGCCTAACACATGACAACGTTCACACCCCACAGTGCTAACAACTCATTAGAAGCACTGCATGCCATTTACAAGATGCACTGCAGAAATTCACCAAAGCTTTCTGAACAACATCTTCCAAATGCACAACCATAACTTTCTAGAAGTATGTGGGTAACACATAAATGGGAACACCACGACCTGCAGGTTTCCCTCCAAGACACTTACCATCTTGACTGGAAAACCTAATGCTGTTCCCTCAGTGTTGTTGGGTCAAAATCCTGGAACATAATCCCTAACGGCATTGTGGGTATACTTACATCAAATGGATTTGGTTATTATTGTCGTATGTACCAAGATACAATGAAAAGTACAGTTTTGCGAACCAGATAAAGCACACTTTGCCTAAGTACATCAGGGTAACAGAACAAAATGCAGAATAGTATGTCACAGCTACAGAGAAAGTGCAAAAAAGCTAATATGACAGCATAGTTCACAACTCTGATGACAGCAGGGACAAAGCTCTTAAATCTGTTGATATATGTTTTCAAACATTCACATCTTCTGCCCAATGGAAGAGAATATAACCAGGATGGGAAGGGTCTTTGATTATATTGGTCTGCTTTCTTAAGGCAGCAGCAAGTGTAGATGGAGTCAATGGAAAGGAGGCAGGTTTTCAAGATATCCTGGGCTGTGATCACAACTCTAATTTTGTGGTTTTGGGCAGAGCAGTTGCCATACCAAGCTGTGATGTGCTTAGATAGGATGTTTTCTATAGTGCTTCTACAAAAATTGGTAAGTCATTGCAGATGTACCAAATTTCCTTAGCCATCTGAGGAAGTACAGCAGTTCAAGGCAATACTTAAACACCGCCTTCTCAAGGGCAAGTAGGGAACTAGTGAAACTAAAAAAAAACTAGGAGATACCAATGAAATATAGAAGCCCAGATTATTTGTATTTGCAAGTACTGATCTGAATTATCTGTAAAAAAAACATGGTGCCATGCTGATATATTTTAAAAGCTGAACCGTACCATTCCAGCATACTTTTTAAAAAGTTGCAAAATAAAATGCTTTTGCACTATAGATTGAAATGTTGTACAGCATTTATTTTCATTAAAGTTCAATGCACCAAAGCAATAAAGCGCTGTTTGGTTTAAAAAAGAATCTATTTTCTCTCCATCCCAATGCTGAAAAATATACATCTGTATTATAGCCAGTGATATTTTGTTACTTTTGTTTTCCCAAGGCAAGTTACCGCACAGTGTACTTTCTTCTCCTGGTTTTCTACTCAATTCCCAACACGAGTTCAACTGCACTGGTGTGATTTTTTCTTCAATTTCCCACTCTGGGTGAGATTATCAATTTAGTAATTTAACTATTTAGTCATGAGCATTCCTCTGGATTAACTCATACCCACTTGCACAAATTCAGACTGTCAAAGTTTGTGTCTCCTCACAAAAGAGATTACTTTCTGCGCCAAAATTGTGAAAAGCTTAGGAGTCACACTGTCCACTGAATGGTTTGCATTGGCTTGCATTGCATATAGCTTGCGTCTTGAAAGCAAGAGGAAAAACAATTGGATTTAACTTTAATGAATAAATCTCTAATTCTACATTTTAACATTAAATATTCATTTTACGCAACAAAGTGAATTTAAAGAATTATAACAAGGCACAGCATTACCTAAAAATTGGAGAAATACAATACAACTTAATTTAGTTCAAAAATGAGTCATTCAAGACGACACTGGATAACGATAATGAACACTGGTGGGGGGAGGGGGTATAATTCAGAGATTGGCACTCATTTGAAGAACCGACGCAGGCACAATGAGCCAAATGGCTTCCTTCTGCACAATAAAGACGTCCGAGACTGTGACTGATCAGCAGGAGATTCTTCCTTCTAAAAAACTCCTCATGCTCAAATTACTTAATTGGAAAACCTCAAGTCAGGAAACCATGCATGAGATTCAGCATGCACCTCAAAAAAAATTAGTGTATTTTTAAAACTCAAAGTCTGGTACTGGAACATTGAATAAACCATTACATAGGAGCAGAATTCAGCCATTTGGCTGAGTCTACTCAACAATTTGACCACAGCTGATATGTTTCTACACTGCATTCTCCTGCCTTCTTGCCATAAGTTTTGATCCTCTTACTCAACAAGAGGCTCAATGTCTTGGCCTCTACATCCTTTGACAGTAACAAGTTCTACAGATTAACCACCTGCTGCCCGAAGAATGCCCAATCTCTGTTCTAAAGGGTCATCTATTAATCAAGGTTGAGTCCCCAGGTCCTGATCTGTCCCAAAGGAATCATCTCTATGCTCAATTCTATCCAGAGCTCTCTGTATTCTGCAAGTTCCAATAAGATTTCCTCTCATCGTTCTAAACCCCGCAGACCCAGGCTGCTCATCAAATGACAAGCCCTTCATTTCACGGATCATTGCTATAAACCCACTCTGGACTCCTCCAATGCCAGCAAATCCATCATTCCATACAGACCCAAAACTATTCAATATTCAAAATGTGGTCTGACCAGAGCCTTATAAAGCCTGAGCAGTACATCTCCACTTGTATTCCTAGCCTCTGACCAGCTCTTACTTATTGTGTTTGCAAAGAGATCAGTCACGTTCTTGGTCAATGGCAACCTCCAGGATTAAGATAGCGGGATATTCAGTGAATACAATTGAACGTTACGGGGTGGTGACTGGATGCTCTTATTGGAGATGGCCAGAGACTGGTGTTTGTGTGGCGCAAATGCTACTTGCCGCTTGTCAGCACAAAGCCGGAAACTGTCCAGGTCTTGTTGTGTTTGAGCACGGACTGCTTCAGTATCTAAGGAATCGAAAATGATGAACATTGTGCAATAATCAGGGAATATCCTCACTTCTGACCTTACAATGAAGGTCACTGATGAAGCAGCTGACGATGAGTGGGCCTAAGGCACAAACCCAAGGATTACCTGCAGGGATTTCCTCAAACTCTTATGACTGACCTCCAAGAACCAGGACCATCTTCCTATGTGCCAGGTATGATTTAAACCAGTGGAGTTTGCTGCAATATCCAGTGATTTTTAGATTTGCTAGTGTTCTTGATGCCAAACTTGGTCAAATGTAATCTTGATGCTAAGGGCTGTCACTCTCACCTCACTTCTTTTTCACGTTTGAGCCAAGTTCAGAAGTTGAGTGGCCTTGGCAGAGCACAAACTGGGTGCCACTGAGCAGACAGATAGGGCAGTTAATTGGTTTTGTGCACACAACATAACTACAGCAATTTTCCACATTGTCAGGTAGATGCCAAGGTCTTAAGCGTACTGGAACATCTTGGCTAGGGGAACAGCAAGTTAGAATCAGAGGCCCACGGCACGTAAACAGGCCCTTTGGCCTAAACATATCCATTTGCCTGGGTTTTGTCCATATCCCAAACACGTACCTGTCTCAATGTTTCTTCAAAGACAAAATTGTACTTGGTTCCACTACTATGTCCAGCAGCCCAGTTCAGGCACTCATCTTTCTATGTCAAAAAGGACTGACCTTCTGGACCCTTTTGTATCTCTCCCCTCACCTTAAAGCGACACCCTCTTGTTTCAGACTTCCCTACCACAGGGAAAATTTGTAACTATGGCCCTCTAAAGGTCACCCTTCAGTACCTTATGCTCCAGGGAAAAATGCCCCAGCCTATCTAACCTCTCCTCATAATTCAAACCTTCTAGTCCAGGTAGCATCCTAGTAAATCTTTTCTGCACTCTTTCTGGTTAATATCCTCCTTTCTATTGAAGGGCGGCCTGAACTACACACGGTATTCCACGTTTGGCCTCACCAACGTCTTGAACAGCTGCAAACAAGATGTCCCAAATCCTATCCTCAATACCTTGACTGATGAAAGCCAAGTACACCGAATGCCTTCTTCACCACTGTCTACCTCTGACTCTGCTTTCAAGGAGTCATGAACCTGTATCCCTAAGCCTCTGTTCTATAACACTCCCCACGGCCTTACCATTGACTGTCTAAGTCCTGCCCTGGTGTGACCCACAAAAAGGCACCCCATCTGCCATTCCTCAGTCCACTGGCCTAGCTGATCAAGATTTTGCTGCATTCCCAGATAACGTCCTCCATTGTTCACGAGACCAAGAATTTTGGTGTCATCTGCAAAATAGCCAACCATATATAAATTCTCAAATAATTTACGGGAATGATAAATAAAAAAGTGGACCAGTACAATCCTAGTGGCATACAGCTGGTCACAGGCCTCCAGTGTGAAAAACAACCCTCTTTCACCATCCTGTCTCTAACATCTAGAGAATGTTGTTTCCAATTAGTATGTTAGTTGACTAACTTTCCCTAGATTGCATGAGATTTACCCTTGATCAAAAACTTCTGCGGTATCTTGTCAAAGCCTTTGCTGAAGTCCACGTAAACGTCTAAAGCACTGGCCTCATCTACTTTCTTGGTCATCCTTAAAAAACTTCAAATTCATAACACTATTTCCCATGCACAAAGCCAAGTTGATCATCCCAGATAAGCCGCTGCCTCTCCAAAGGCCTGTAGATTCTGTCTCCTAGAATTCCCTCTAACAATTTACTCATCATATATGTCAGGCTCATGTATATGCAGTTCCGAGGCATTTCCCTGCAGCCTTTCCTATAATGTTAGGCACCATCCTAAAGTTCAGGCACTTCACCTGTGGCTGATGTAAATATCGCTGCTAGATGCCCCACAATTTCCTGGGTAACCTCCCACAAAATTCTCGGGTACATTTTGTCAGATCCCAGCGTTTTTTCTACCTTGAGATGTGTTTTAAGACTTCGAGCTCTGGAATTCTGGAGCACAAGCTTTCAGTACTACTACTGTAATGTAGTTGGTACCCATAGCCTTGACAGTATCCAGTATCTCCAACCATTTCTCGAGATCATGTTGAGCAAAACCAATTGGTTGAAGACCAGTATCAGCAATGCTGGAAGAAGCGGAGATGAATCATCCACTCAGCACGTCTAGCTGGTGATTGCTGCAAATGCTTCAGCCTTATCTTTTACATTGATGTGCTGAGTTCTTCTGTCATTGAGGATGGGGATATTTGTAGACCCTCCTTCGATGAATTGTTTTGTCCATCACAATTCATGACTGAATGTAGAAGGCCTGAAGAGCATGGATCTGATCCATTGGTTGTGGGATCACTTAGCACCTAGGCACAAAAGTCGTCCTGTTTGGCAGCTTCACCAGGTTGATGCTTTATTTTCAAGTATGCCTGGTGTTGTTCCTGGCATGTCCACCTGCTCACTCCATTAAACCAACAATCCTCGACTTGATGGCAACAGTTGTGTTGGGTGGGGGGAAAGAAGAGAGATGCTGCGCCATGAGGTTGCAGATTGTGCTGGAGTACAATTCTGCTGCTGTTGATGGCCCAGAGTGCCTCATGGATCCTGTCTTGGAGTTACTACATCTGTTTGAACTCTGTCCCATTTAACACGGTGATAGAATATCCTCCATGTTGTGGGGCACTCAATGCAACGTCAGGACTTTGTTTCCACAAGGACTGAGAGGTGATCATTCTTACTGATGCTGTGTTGGACAAACATTTGCAGCCAGCAGACTAGTAAGGATGAGGTCAAGTAATTTTTTCCCTCTTGTTGGTTCCCTCACACCTGCTACAGATTTCCTGAAATGTACTTTAAGACACAACCAACTCGGCCAGCAGCCCTGCTACTGAGCCACTCTTGGTGCTGGATGCTGAAATCCCTACCAACAGCACATTTTGCACCTTTGCCAAACACCCACACCACCCCCCCAATCCCGTGCTTCAAGAATTGTTCAACATGGAGGAGTACTGATTCATCAGCCAAGGGAAGGTGGTATGTGGGAACCAGCAGGTTTTCTAGTCAAGTTTAAACTGAAGCCACGAGACTTCATGGTGTTCACAGTCAATGAAGATGATTCCCAGGGTAACTTCCTCAACTCTATACCACTGTGCCACCATCTCTGCTGGGTCTGTCCTGCTGGTGGTACAGAACATATTCAGGTATGGTGATGTCTGGGATATTGTCCGTAATGTACAATTCTGAGAGTATGACTATATCAGGATGTTGCTTGACTAGTCCGTGAGATAGGTCTCCCAATTTTGGCACTAGCCCCTAGTTGTTAGGAAGGAAAACTTTGCAGGGTTGACAGGACTCTCTCTGTTGGTCTTTTCCGCTGCCTACGTGAATGCTTGGTGAACTTCCAATAGTCTGGCTTCATGTCTTTGAGACTTCACAGTAATTGATACAACTGAGTGGCCTGCTAGGCCATTTCAGAGGGCAGCTGAGAGTCACCCATATTGCTGCAGGTCTGGAGTCACATGTGTGCCAAAACAGGCAAAAATGACAGATTTCCTTCCTTGAAAGGCATTAGTGAACTAAAGGGATCCTTCTGACAATTAATGGTTTCATGGTCATCAGTAGATTCTTAATGCCGGGCCATTTTTTTTTTAGTTCAAATTCTACCATCTGTTACGGCAGGATTTGAACCCAAGTGTCCGGAACATTAGCTGGAGTTTCTGGGTTAATAGTCTAGTGATTACACCACTACCCACAGCCTCCCCATATGGCAGGTGATGTGTACATGCTGCAGCTTCATAAAACTCAGGTGGATGAGGCGGTGCTCATGCTACAGCAAACCAAACTGCCCAACATAATTTGATGATGTGATTTACCAGCATTTCCTTGTCACAAGATTTTGGATAACTTGCACATAACTGATGATAAGTATCATTGAACGTGCCTTGATTTGACAGTAAATATGGGCCACTGAGAATTGATGGCTTAAAGTTATTTTCCCTCAAATGGAAAGAAACCTCAGTATCATGTACCAAAAAAGTTTGAAAATTAATTCCAACTTGTTCCCATGATGATCTTTCACTTAAACTTTGGGTGCAAATTCAAACCTGAAAAAGCCTCAGAACAAATTCCAAACTACATTGCTCAAAGTAAGTTTGCAATAATTTACTCTTAAGAACTGAAGCGCTAATACCAAACGTGGATCCAGACACTATGCTTTACATAGCAAACACCAAAATGGAGAAAGACTGCAGAAATCTACAGGAAGGGGGACTTGGGGCCCTTGCACACAAATCACAAAAGCTGGGATATAATTTCATCAGGAAATAGGGGAGACAAACTGAATGTTAGTTTTTACTTCAAAGAGAACTGAGTATAGAAAATACAGAAGTCTTGCTACACTGTACAAAGCCACGAGTTAGACTTAGGATATTGTGAGCAGTTGTAGCCCTCTTAAAAGGATAGATACAATGACATTGGAAATAGTCCAGAGAAAACTCACTGGGTTGATCCAGAACATGGAGGGATTTTATTTTGAGGGGTCGAGTAGGACAGGTTTGTACTCACTGAAATTCAAAAGAATCGGGGTTGTTCCTATTAAAACAAAAAAGGTTCATGGAAGCCTTGACAGGGTAGATACAAAGAGGCTGCTTTCCTTTTGTGGGGCAGTCTAAATCCAGAGGACAAATCAGAGAGTAAGAGTTGTCCAGTTAAGACAGATAAGGAGGAATTTCCTGATGGCAGTGAATTTTTGGATGCAGAGGTGGAGTGGTAAGTACATTTAAGGTTGACGAAGATTTCCAAATCAGTAAAGGAGACAAATGGTTATGGGGCAGAGGCAAGAAGAGTTTCTCAGATTAGCAATAATCTCACTGAATGAGAGAACAGAGCCGATGAGCCAATGGCCTACTCCTGCTTCCGTGTCTTATGGTCAAATCCCCAAGAGCTCACTTTTACAGGCAACATTCAATATAAATGAATGGTAGGAGACAACTTAAAATATCTGCACTAAGGCTGGAAGGTGCACCTATTGGTTTGGATAGATACAGTGGGGACAGCTACATTCAGCTATGTGTGGAAATAACTACTTGGACAGCGCAAAACAAACCCAACCCAATCACTAATAAAAGAAAGAAACATTCCTAAGAATGGCCTGATAAGATCTAGTGAGGAC
The DNA here is from genome assembly GCF_030684315.1 of Stegostoma tigrinum. Lineage (NCBI taxonomy): Eukaryota > Metazoa > Chordata > Chondrichthyes > Orectolobiformes > Stegostomatidae > Stegostoma > Stegostoma tigrinum. The sequence continues at coordinate 11,507,501 of NC_081381.1, read as the reverse complement.
ATACATAAACCTACATATAAAAAGCAATTTAGTAAACATTCAGAATTAGCTAAACAGTTTCTAGTGCTGTCAATATAGAGCTTAATTCTCAAAAGTCACATGAATACTTTCAGTATTTCTCTCGCACACTGATCACTTGAGACAAAAAGCAGGGGAAGGCGGAATACAAATCTATTAAAAATAAATTAACACCCAAGCTGCATAATTCCTTACTTTTAGATTTCCAATATTGCTTTGTTGTTAACTATAAAAATTTCAGACATCAGACGTACCGGGATCTGAACGCATGTTATCACTGTGAAAGGTCAGAAAGCTCACTGCTGTTTCTGCCTTTTGTGCAGTTTCAAGGAAGCCACACCCTTCACAGCTACACAGATGCAAGGGCAACTTCACACTAAGGAACTCAAACAATTTAAAAATGCTTCCTGCAAAACAAACCCAGCAATTTTTACAGTATTTTTTGTATGAACCACAAGTGATAACGTAGTATTATTTTAAGTTACGGCAGAACCCATCTGAAGTCTTGAGGTTCATAGCAAGACTGATCCCTCAAGATACTACTCAAATTGAGTCTAGAATAACACCTGTATTCTCATACAAGCAATCAGCCAATTTTAAAAGCAAATGCATGTGTCTTTGTGTTCAAGGGAAAGTAAAGGTTCCCAAAGACAGTGCAAGAACATCGAAATATAACGAGGAATGTGCTTCAAAGGCTATGCAACAGAACAGACAATGGTGATATCCTCCTCAGTTTACAGCCTTAAAAGCCACACATCATCACAACCACTCTGCATTGCAAAGATCTTTTATTCTTCCTTACAAGTCAACAGGAGAACAAGCAATTTAATGTGAAACTATGGACTTACATTTCTGATCAATATTAATTCCTTAGAAAAACAAAATGCTGTGAACAATGATATAAACAATTTATTTATACATTCCTGCCTCAGTATTCCAAATACAGTGATGATCCGATTATCTCAAACCTAATCTCCTGTTAGTTGTCCAAACTATATTCATCTTTACATAGATAACATATCCAGTTTTATATGCAGCGAATACGACTAGTTTAAATGAAGTAATGGAAGGTAGTACAACCAATGAAATTTGAGAGCATGGAGCAAGGAAAGAGAAAATAATGCAAATATTTCAAAAACACTGAATGCAAGCCAGAATCAGCTTTACAGCAGTCACAAAATTTTACTGCATGAACAGTAAGGTTTGGCTTAAAATAGACAAATGGCTTGATTCTCTCACTGCTTGGTTTGCAGTACTGATGCATCTGAAGATATAGAATTCTGGGGTCTACATTTGCTGCTGGGAAACTGAATTAAGTGTTGTCATTACAAAAACAATTTCAAAGAAAATTTAACAGGAGGAACAGTTACCCCTATTATTACACCTTCTAAACCTAACTGAACACCCAACAGCATTGCAACCAGAAACCAAAGTGCAGACTTCATATCAAAGAGTTAGATTCAGGTAATGGTTAGGTACTAGATCCTACGATTAGAGACAAGGGAAGCAAAGAAACCGCCCGAGTAATGGGATTGGTATTTCACACTGAATATCTGAATAAAGGGGACATGAAGAGTTTAGTGATCTAATTAACAGCTCCTGTATTTAGATTTTATTGGAGAAGAATCTTTCTATGCATTTTAAACCAGAGTCATATGGCAACACATGCTGGTATGATTCCTTCACCTCTGTGAACACAGATCGGACATTACCGAGTAACAAATTCTAGCAAAATTCAACACTAAAAAGCTATCAGCTGACAAAGGTTTTCAGTGCTCCCTGGAGCAATACGTGACCCAACCATGATTTTAATACAAATTAAGGTAATTATATACTCATGACTCTGAAATACATAAAAGAAATTACGTAAAAAACTCAAAAAATACAAACCACATATTTTGCCTATCATGTTGGGGCTGTACATGACATTAATTTGGACACTTTTGCAATACTGCATTCAGTTCTGGTCTGTCTTCTACAAGATGTTGTAAAACATGAAATTGTTCAGACAAGACTCACAAGGATGTCACCAGCACTGTTGAGGCTGAGGCTATTTTCCACGGAGCAGAGCCTGAAGGGTGGCCATACTGAAGTTTACAATACCAGAAGGGACAAAGATAGAGTGAATACTCAAGGTCTTTTCCCAGGGTAGGGGAGTCAAAAATGAGAGTTTTAGGATTAAAGTGAGAGTGTAAAGGTTTTAAAAGGGACATAAGGGGCAACGACTTCACGCAGAGGGTGGTACACATATGGAATGAGCTGAAAGAGGAAGTGGCAGAGGCTTGTACTATTGCAACTTTTTAAAAGTGTCTGGATGGATATGAATAGCAAGGTATTAGAAGGATAGAGGCCAAATTCTGGCAAGTGGGACTAGATTTATTTAGGACATCTGGTTGGCACGAACAAGTTGCATTAAATGGTCTGTTTCTGTGCCGTACAACTCTATATTCAATCCTCAGGTTATGGCGAGTTAGCTCTCTGCAGCTGGTGAACTGCCTTATCAGCAGAGATTTAAGGAAAGTATTTTGAGTTCAAGCTGCTACTAAGCAACACTGGAGGGAAGACATGCAAATAAACAGTCAGAATATAACCAACTTTCACTGTGATACATCTCCATAGACAATGGTGTTTGAATACTCGGATAGCAAGAACTGCAGATGTTGGCGTCAGAGATAATGGTGTGGAGCTGGAGGAATGCAGCAGGCCTTCTCCTCTGATGCTGCCTGTCCCGGTGTATGAATGCTCACTTGTGGGTTCACATACAAAAAGGACTAAAAATTACTGGACGTTATCAATGAATTTACACTTTAGGCAGAGTTAAGGCTTTCAGAGGAAAAGGGTAGTACGGATGCTCAGTGGTCAGTTCTCACCATATCTACCTAACAAGGCCTCTTAGTTGTTTCCATCAAATTACCCATTTTTTAAAACTCCAACAGATATAAGCCTGGTCTGTCCAATCTTCCCTCATGGGACAGCACGCCATTTTAGAATGGTAAAGCTGCTCGTAACTGCTTCTATAATAGAAGCATATTGCATCTATTCCAAATTTTCATGAAAGAGAAATAACTTTTCATTTATTACTGGGAAATTTTGTTCATTACTTAGGGTAGCATGGTGGTTCAATGGTTAGCACTGTTGTCATACGGCACCAAGGAACTGAGTTTGACTCCAGCCTTGGGTGACTGTGTGTGGAGCTTGCATATTCTCCATCTGTCTGTGTGGATTTCCTCTGGGTGTTCCAGTTTCCTCCCACAGTCCAATGATGGGCAGGTTAGGTGGACTGGTCATGAGAAATTGTCTGTAGTGTCCAGTGCATGGGTATGTTGGGTTACAGGGATAGGGTGTAGGACTGGGGGTGGGTGGGACACTCTTTGGAAGGTTGATGTTTGCCTTGATGGGCCAAATGGCCTCTTTCCACACAGTAGGGATTTTATATTTGTAAAAGGAGAAATGAGATATTTCGTAACTTTCAAATTTGTCTGACTTTCTTTGTCCTCACACGACTGTCATTGCTGAAGCTTGCGACATTTTTGTATTAATTCTGTACCATGCAGTATTTTGGGTTTTAAAAAGTTGGAGAGATCAGAGTTTGGTAAATTGAAACCACTTGAGAAACAATATTGCATCATTACTGTACGTCAGCTTTAGTGTAATTTCAGCAACTATGGAGTTGACTTGTTGGTCTTAAAACACTTCTTTAAAAAAAGACACCATTAATGTTAACATGCAGAGCTTTCAGAATCAGTCCTGGTCTCAAGCAGTTCCAGAATAAATGGGAGTCATATTATGTTGTCAATTTACCATAACCATTTCTAGTTTTATTTATAGTCTTTTAGTAAAGTTTCAAGCACTTCAGATGAGTATCAGTCCAAAGCTCGGCCAAAATCAGTTTTAAGAACACAGTTTTAAATGAAGAAAGTTGGAGGTTTAGAGAGGGAATACAAGAGCTTAAGACCCAAAAAAAATGCTGGCATGGTCACAAAGTGAAGCACTTAGTATCAGGGATGCTTAAAAGGCCAGAATTAGATGGGCGCAAGCATTTGGAATGAAGAAGAGGTTGGAGGAGGTTACAGATGGAGATGGATTTGTTAAGGACTAGAAATTTAAAGACATGGCACTGTATGACTAGGAGTCAATTTAGATCAGCAAACATAATACTAACAGTTGAAAAGACTTGTGGAAAGGACAGATGTGGACAGAGTTTTAGACAACCCAAAATTTAGAGGAAACAATGAAGGGCAAACCAGAAATTCAATAAATAAAATCAGGATTTCAAATTTAGACATTTTAAAGAGATATGATACGAAGACAGGTGGACAGGCAGGTAGTACTGAAGAAGTGGGGAAGCTGCAGCAAGATTTAGACAGCTTAGGAGAATGGCCCAGGAAATGGCTGATGAAATTCAATGTAAGTGTGAGGTTTTGCACTTTGGAAAGAAGAATAAAGGCATGGACTATTTTCTAAATGGTGAGAAAATTCGTAAAGCAGGAGTACAAAGGGATATGGGAGTATTGGTCCAGCATTCTCTAGAGTTAACTTGCAGGTAGAGTCTGATTAAGAAAGTGAATGTAATGTTGTCGTTTATCTCAAGAGGGTCGGAATACAAAAGCAGTGATGTGCTTCTGAGGCTTTATAAAGCTCTAGTTAGGCCCCATTTAGAATACCGTGTCCAATTTTGGGCCCCACACCTCGGGAATGACATACCAGCCCTGGAGCGTGTCCAGCGGAGATTCACATGGATGATCCCTGGAATGGTAGGTTTAACGTATGATGAACGGCTGAGGATCCTGGGATTGTATTCATTAGAATTTAGAAGGTTGAGGGGAGATCTAATAGAACCTTACAAGATAATGTATGGCTTAGAAGGGGTGGACGCTAGGAAGTTGTTTCCATTAGACAGGGAGACTAGGACCCTTGGGCACAGCCTTAAAATTAGTGGGGGTAAATTTAAAATGGAAATAAGATGACATTTCTTCAGCCAGAGTGGTGGGCTTGTGGAATTCATTGCCACAGTGCACAGTGGAGGCAGGGACGTTAGATGCCTTCAAGGCAGAGATCGACAAATTCTTGATCTCACAAGGAATCAAGGGCTACAGAGTGTGTGCAGGGAAGGGGAGTTGAAATGCCCAGCCATGATTTAAATGGCGGAGTGGACTTGATGGGCCAAATGGCCTTACTTCCACTCCTGTGTCTTATGGTCTTATGACATTTTAAACAAATCAACTTAAAGGATGGCAGATCTGGGGAAACACAAATTTCACATTTTCTTCATGTAACGAAGATTTCTAGCTTACTTCAGAGAGAAAACCAAAAGTAAAACTGCCATATGCTATGCTGAATGAACCAAACAGCCCACCCTTCCTGCATCCACCTAACTTTGTGGAAGACATTTCAATACTAGAGTATTTGCCACAAGTGCATCACAGCTTTAGTTTAGAAACCCGACAACTTCTTTGAAGTCAGAGGATCTCAAGTAATGTTCATAACTACAGAGATAATGGGAACTGCAGATGCTGGAGATTCCAAGATAATAAAATGTGAGGCTGGATGAACACAGCAGGCCAAGCAGCATCTCAGGAGCACAAAAGCTGACGTTTCGGACCTAGACTCTTCATCAGAGAGCAGATGAAGGGTCTAGGCCCGAAACGTCAGCTTTTGTGCTCCTGAGATGCTGCTTGGCCTGCTGTGTTCATCCAGCCTCACATTTTATTATCTTCATAACTACAGCCATTTTTCAGTACAAGTATTTGCAAAGAATCCTAGGCAAAAAAAACCTACTCTTGCTTCTTTCCAACATTCATTATTTCATTAACAGCTGGATGTTGTCAGCAGAAACGTGTATTCAGAACTGTTGTTTCGCACCAACAGTGTAGTTTAGTCTGAATGCAGCATGAACTTAGTCAGCCTCTAAACTGACACCAGAATGAACGGAAAATCTGGAAGAGGGAGCCATACATCAGTACACATTTTAAGATCAGGTCAGACGTTGAAATCTTTCAGCTACACTTAATTCAAAAACCAGTGAAAACAGACCATTAATTCTTCCTGCTTAGAAATATTCCCCAATCAAAATTTATCCCGGAGCTAATCAAGGAAATAATTTTAAAACTCAATCACACAAAGCGTCACAGGACATAACATCGGAACGACAGCTGACTGATTGTGGCGCTAGACCAACAAACTCGAAATTAAAATCTCACTACGGTGAAGAGTGAAACTTGAATTCAATACATCTGGACAGTTGTCAGATTATTCATATCATTCAGGGAAAGAAGCCTGCCACCCCTAAATGGTATGGTTTGATGTATGTTCTCAGAACAATTACATATGGGCAATATTTTCTGTCATACTGTTGTCCACTTTTCAAAAGCAAAAAATACTTGTGGTATTACAACTGACTTCCAGAATTTCAAGTAGAGAGAAAAACTGTGGAAGCTCTTGCTTTTCTTAACCATGTCAGTAAGATGTGACATAGCATGTGGGTATCAGAAGTTAAAAGTCTCAATTCTATACAAAATGAACATTAACTTAGCAAAAAAGCTGACAAAACTTTTCAAAATATTGATTGGGAATAACTTAGATAGTGGAGACCAAAGATACTGCACAATTCATTTTGGAATGGCTTTGTTCAAAACACAAATTCACTTTTGTGTGGGAACAGGTAATAAAGGAGCTATACAGCTGGTCCTGGTGGGCAACATGTCACATATTGGCTACTAAAATGTATTTTAACACACAAGTACTCCCAAAGACCTAGACATCACCATAAAGCAAAAGGGGGGGGGGGGGGGGGTGAAGAGAGAGAGAGACTGAAAACCATTTCAGGATTCACTGCCCTGAACTGTAAAAAAGCCAGCAACTTCTATCATTACCTCATTATTAAGCAAGGAGAGAATTCCCACATTTCAACAGTTTGATTCTTCATTGACAAGGGGAGTAGAGAGATTTGGGTACAGTCAGGAAAATCAAGCTGGGGCCACAACTGGATCAACCATGATCCTAGTGAATGCTCAACAAGTCTGTGGTACTAAAATGGCTAACTCTGGCTCCCATTTCTTACTTTCATTCAGACCACATTTATCCTGACAAGCCAAATTTAAGGATAAACTATGATTCAAATCTGTCAATGCAAAAAAAAGACATCTGCAAAGAATGCGAACCAGACATGACTACTGCTAATCGTCACTGCATACAAATAGTGCGATACCTGAAATTAAGACATTTTAAAATCTTAACTGTCATAATACATAACATCTGCATTCATAAATGCAAATTGACCAGGTGTTAATAAAATGCCATCAATGCATTAGTGCTACACCACAAATGGTGTAAAATAGTCTTAAATAAGAGCACGCAGACAGTTCGCTTGGAACAGCCATCCATTTCCTACCTGCGTGGAAAAACACTGAATAGTTTGTCTAGTCCCAATGGAAACGATGCACTATTAAGCTGAGCTAACCACTTCCCGATTCTGGCAGAAAAATATGTCCCCTGGGACAAGACGCCCAGATAAAAACATGGACGTCTGTATTATTGGAATAACTTGCATGTAATCAGCTTTTAAAAAAACTAATACACTTTCAAAGGAAATGACTTACAAACTGGATCACAGTCCTACATGATTAAACATAATGGTAATTTTCAGAAGTAGAGCTTGAAATCACACCTTTACAAGTGATTTCATGTAATCAGGATTAAAAGCTAAAAATTGTGCCCAGAGAATTAGGTCCATGTTTTACTAAATATTTAGTAAGCAACATAGTAGAGTACTAACAACCGATCAGCATAATGGAACACAAAATGGCTGTGTGCTGCTTTACAACTGAGTTCATGTTCAGCAGACTTCTTTTAAATTAGAAGCCTTTTTAATTCAAGATAAACTGGAAAAGGAATTCACATAAATTAGCACATGACCACAACATAACCCTGAAGTTATAAAAATTTCTACTGCTAAATCTATTTCACTAAATTCCCTAAAGTGTGTATGCAAGATTTTGATCCTTAACAAATGTGCATACCATAAGAACCATGAATGTATGAACAAGGCGCAACATGGGGCCAAATCACCACTCAAGCCTTCTCTGCCATTTAATATAATTGTTGATTTGATTACAGCTTCAAATTGCAACATTCCCACCGACTCCCATAAACCTTTTGCCCAATACTTATCAAGAATCGATCTGCCCACACCCTAAAAATATTCAAAGACTCTGCTTCCATCACTTTTTCAGGAAAAAAGTTCTAAATACATACTCTACAGATGTTTTGCCTCTTCTGTGTCTTATAAACATTGGCTATTTAAAGAATGATCCCTAGTTCTAGATTCACCCATGAGAGGAAACACACTCTCCACATACACCCTGTTTGTTTCCATCAAATTACCTCTGCCTTCCAAACTCCAATGGATACAAGTCTAGCCTGTCCAATCTGTCATCATAAAACAACTTGACCATTTCAGGTACTGTTCTGGTAAACCCGTTCTAAACTGTTTCCAAAGCATTTACATTATGCATCCTATTCCAAATTTTCATGAGACATCTTTTGTTCATTTATTACGGCAGCTCAGTGATTAGTATTGCTGCCACACAACGCCAGGGACCTAGGTAACTGTGTAGTTTGCATGTTCTTCCTGTGTCTGCGTATTCCTCCTACTCTGCGCAACACACACACACACACACACAAACACAAATGGTGTGCGGGGTTGGTTGAGACTGGCCATGCTAAACTGTCCATTCTGACCAGGGCTGCCTAGGCTATGTGGATCAGGAGGCCAAATGTGGGTGAAATGCTCGAGAGGGTTGATGTAGACTTGATGGGTTGAATGGCCTCATTCCACACTGCACGGATTCCTTGATACACATGGCCAAATTATTGTATTTATTTGGGCACACCCTGTCTTCACCTAACATCAGCATAATGTTTCTTGGGGTATTCAGTCAATTTTGACTAGAATCACTAATTGCAGTCAATTTTCCTCTCCCTTAAAAGAGTGCCATTAGCAGCCAAGAGGGCCACCATCGCCTCCTTTAACTAACTCAGTACAGAAAATCATTTGAATGTTCCTATCTCTGAGCCAGAGGTCCTGGGTTCAAGTGTTCTGATACCTCTGGAGCAGGTAAGACATTTGAAAAGACTGTACAACTATCAAAGGATAAATCCTACGTCAATAGGGACTGCTGGTTATGCACAAGTTAAAAAAGTTACATACCCCATGTCATCAAAGTTTTTCAAATACTTTGGACTTTTACATAAATGTAAGAACTAAATGTTAAAAATTCGCGAAGCGAATTCCAAATGAACTTGCAAGTGGAGAAAATCACAACCTCAGCCACAACAGCACTCTATGGTAAAGAATACCACAGATTCACCATGTTCAGAAAAATTACTTTTCTACCTTAAATTAGGCAATGCATCATTCTGAGATTATGATCCTAGACCCTCCAAAAAGAGTTAACATCAGCATCTACTATCACCAGCAAGCAACAGCAGGTGCAAGTCCTACCGCCCCACCGAAGCATCTTTTGTTTCAGTAAGATCATCTCGCATGCTTCTAAACTCCAGTGAGCATGGACTGAACTTACTCACCCTATCCTTACAAGAGGATCTCTGCCTGAGATCAACATAGTAAATCTTATCTGGACTGCCTCCGGTGCCAGTATATTGCCTTAGATAAGGGACGAAAACCATACACAATATTCTAGGTGTAGTTTAACTAGCACCTCGTATAGTCTTAGCAGGCATTTTCTATTCCATATTCCTTTTTCTTTGAAATAAATACCAACATTCCACCTGCCTTCGCTATTACCTGAACTCGTATGATAGCTCTTTTGAGATAACAAGATGTAGAGCTGGATGAACACAACAGGCCAAGCAGCATCAGAGGAACAGGTAAGCTGATGGTTTGGGCCTAGGCCCTTCTTCAGCTTTCCTACTCCTCTGCTGCTGCTTGGCCTGCTGTATTCATCCAGCTCTACACCTAGTTATCTCAGATTCTCCAGCATCTGCAGCTCCTACTCTCTGCTAGCTCTATGTACTAGTTTCATTAATCCATAAACAGCCAATCACAATTTGCAAGCAGAATCACAAAAAAATTGGGTAAAGATGAGAGGTTCCCTTCCCTAAAGGCTGTCAGGTAATGCAACTGGACTTTCACAACAATCTGACATCTTCATGATCAGGTTTAAACCTCTCCCACAAGTAATAATTTACTTTAAATTAGGCTTCAAATTTCTTAACTGCCACAGTGTGATCTCAATTTACATTCTGAATCATTAAAGCCTAAAAACAGCCAAATAATTTGGCAGGGATGCGTTTCAGACTCACCAGTACCACAACTATACTGCTAAATCAAATACAAGGACACCTTTAACTCGAGCTTCCTATCACCAAGGCTGTGCAGGCTCTTTAAATGAAGCAAAACTGAGGCGAGTTTTTTTTACTTCGCTCCAGTGTGAAATGCTTTAAGTATTCCAAGAGATTACCAATTTATTGATTAGAATCTCAAAACCAAATAGGACTTGAGGTAATTAAACTCAAAACTGTCACTACAGAACAAGTCTTTCCCGTTATCTGACAATTTCCACCATATCCCTACAATTTTCTCCTCTGTATTCATTTAACTTCCTTTTGAAGGCTATTGTTACATCTATGAGCACCACCCTATCGAGTCATTCCAATTCCAAATGCTAACTATCTGCTATTTTAAAAATTTTATGCTGCCTCATTCTTGAGCTGTAGTCTTGTTGTTAACCCTTCAGCTACTGAAAAGTCAATGTGCTCTCAGCTGATTTTGGCAGCTCTAATAAACTAACTTTTGAGCTTCAAAAACATCCTTCAACTTCTCCAGTCTATGTATACGACTGAAATATCTAACCCAAAGTCATTCCAGAGACTTTTTCAGACACCTCAGGTCTTTCCAAAAGCAATGTCTGGAATTGGACAATACCATAACTAGAGTCAAACCAATATTTTAGGCAAGTGTAGCTAAACTTCCTGGCATTTGTACTTCATGGGTGCACACAAAGCTCAGGATCAACTTGTTTGCCAATTGTCCTTCCAACTTAAAAATTACATACATAGGCACTATCACTCCCTTCTTGAACAATTTAACTTGTATTGTTGCTCCTCATTCTTCCTTCCAAATGCAACAGACTTTTCCGTATCGAATCTTATTTGCCCATTCCACCTATGAATACTTTGCCTTTGTTGCACAACTACAAAAACAGCATTGCAACTGTAGCTCACGTCATATGGTTAAAAGAAACAGCGCAGCTGATCAAAAGGCATTCCAAAAACTCATGCATAACACAAACTCCAAAATCTTCAAATGAGAATGGAATTTTTTTTTAAACTACTGATGAATTATTGCCCAAGTCTTCTGAATTTTATATTAAAGCAAGGGAAGGGAGGAGTTACGCATAATTCACATGAAAATTGCCCTGTCCCACATTTCCTCACTTCAACAGATTTCATACTGTGGATCTTTACATTGTGCACACATCATTAAGGAAACTGCTGCATAATATTTCAAGATAAATTCAAGATTGCATGAGTTGGTCCTGTTATAAGTTGATAAGATGCTACAAGTGAGAGTCATAGGATAGTGAAGAATGCATTTGGTATGCTTGCCTTTATTGATCAGTACAGTGAGTATAGGAGTTGGGAGGACATGTCGCCGCTGTAGAGGACATTGGTTAGGCCACTTTTAGAATACTGCATGCAATTCTGGTCACTGCTATAGGAAGGATGTTGTGAAACTTGCAAGGGTTCTGAAAAGATTTACAAGGATGTTGCCAGAGGTGGACGGTTTGTGCTGTAGGGTGAGGCTGAACAGGCTGAAGCTACATTGCCTGGAGCAAAGACTGAGGGGTGGCCTTAGAAGTTTATAAGATCACAAGGAGCATGGATAAAGTGAACAGCCAAGGTCTTTTCCCCCCATGGGGAGGGGGGGAGGGGGGGGGTCCTAATACTAGAACGCATAAGTTTAAGGTCAGAGTGGAAAGATTTAAAAGGGACCACCATAACAAATGGTGGTGTGTGTATGGAACGAGTTGCTAGAGGAATTGGTGGCAGCTGGTACAATTACAACATTAAAAGGCATCTGGATGGGTATATGAATAGGAGGGGTTTAAGATGGAAATGGGCCAAATGCCAGCAAATGGGACTAGATTCGTTTAGGATATCTGGTCAGCCCAGACAAGACAGGTCTGCTTCCATGCCATACATCTCAGACTCTATAAATTGAAATTTGTTGGTGCTGGAACAGACGGATTTTAAATGCCTGTTTACTCCAAACTGAATTGAGGAGCAAGTGACCTCAAGATGTTAATATATGCAATTCCAAAATCCATTACACTAATGACTGGTACAGATCAGAAAACCTAATTTTATTAAAAAAAATTGCAAGTGGTTTCCAATACCGAGGGTGGAAGGTTGTTGAAAAAGCATCTTGGCCCCAGAGCGTGCTCAGTTCAACATTATAGAAGAAAAAATTGCAGGAAGTAGACAAAACTGTATACCCAATTCAAATCTACATTTAAAAACAGCATGAAAATATGAATTTCTAGAAAATTATTAGCATACTGCATAAAATCTTGGCCATGATGGGGTTTGAATAGTTTCCATTCCATTTCTGGCAAATAATATCATAATTGAAGTAGTTTGCATTTTGAAAGGCTTGGCCTTACAGAAGTATAGACTCACCATGATAACTGGGATCATATAGTCAACATTAATTCAGAATCACTGACAAGTAAAATCAGGAAACCATTTTGAACAAAGCAGTTAAAATCATTCTTAAACAATGGTGGCTGTTGGGCTAGCTGAAATTTCAGTTATATGAGCAGACAGTCATTTGGAATAAGGAATATGGTTAAAAGTAGATAAATAGAGATGAAATGCTGAACTGAAAAAAACTTGTCTTTGTCTAGTTGAACACTGGAATTGGCACAAAGAATTGACATGTTTGTTGTTTCTCCCCTGATGTAAGTCATAAGGATGATATTATGCAAAATATAAAAATGGAAAAATATAATACATAATCTGAATACACTTCAGCATATTGCCCAATGGTTGTTTCATCAGCAGCACAGGAGAAACCTCAAGAACAGCCTCCTGGGTATGAAATAAGAATTGTACACAGCAAAAACAAGAGCATTAATGGGAAAAAGAACATCAAAACACAAGCAAACAAAAAGTGTCAAATGCAGACTTGACGTTGCAACACATTCAAGGTTCAGAACCAGAAACAATTCATTAAGCTACCTTTTTAAGAACAATTCAGATAGTTCCACTCTCCAACTTTTTCTGTAGTGTTGAAGGCACCTACAAAAATAGTTGAATACTCTTGGGAACCTTCACGTACTTGGGCAAATGATAAGCCATCCATTATTCAGTAAAAATGGATAACTCACTGTAGTAAGGACCAAATTAAATCAATAACTCAATTGAATGATGTGTGATGCCAGCTGTGGCTGAATAACTTGGTACTCACCATTTCATTCATATCTAATAAGTGGTTAATGAAAGGTCCTAGAAGGTTAAGGGAGCTATAAGTTTCAAAGTTAGTACATTTAGTAAGATCTGGAAAAAAACATCAGATCAAACTAGATTTCAAACAGAGCATGGAAGCAATATCTAAACTTCTTGAGCAACAAAAACAAATATAGTAATGCTATGTCTACAATGAGCACTGTGCATACCAACCAAAATTAAGTGCGAACAGTCTTAAGAGGATACTTCAACAATATAGAAGAAAATAATGCAGGAAGGAGACAAAACTGTACACCCAGTGCAAATTTAAATTTACAAACTAGCATTTGTGAAAATATGCATTTCTAGAAAATTATCACCATACTGCATAAAATCTTGGCCAAGATGTGGTTTGAATAGTTTCCATTCCATTTTTGGCAAATAAGTATCATAATTGAAGTTTGTATTTAGTCTTTGCACATCAAAACTTGAGTACTGCAAATCCATGTACTACAAATTCCAAAGTATTAATTTTATGGTTTAAGTTACCCAAAGCTTACCTACACTTCTAATCATCTTAAATATAAAAGCTGTGCATAATTACTTATTAAAGACACATGATCTTCTTGACAAAGATGTTAACTTTTAGATCAATGACGGATGTGATTTATTAAATACTGCAAATAGTGTGAAAAACATTTGCTACACTAAATTCAACTAAACTTTAGATCAAAAAATTTGAAACCGACTTAATGGAGTTTACAAAGTGTCAGCAATATTTTTCATTGTTCAATAGTTAATGCCCTATCATCTTGAGACTGAAAGAAATACAACAGTCCAACTTTAACAAATGATCATGACTAAAAAATCAAATAAGTGTTGAAACATACATTTCAGGACAAGTTAGAAATGCCATCCATTTCAGAGGAACTCCCAAAAAAGGGGGTGGGAAATACATCATCTCAGCACTGCCTCTGCCCACCTCTGTGCAGATTCCCAGCACATTTACACAAATAGACATTCAACATTGCTTAGCCACACTTTTAATCGGGTGAGGGGAACGAGAAATGAAGAAAATAAGCTAGTGACCAGGTGATGCTAGAATTTTTCTGTACCAAAGGGTAGATGGATATCTGTAAATATTCACTTACATGTTATCAGAATTTGGATATTAGCTAATTGTCTGCTAGCAAGACATCATTTCTCTTACAATTTCACCATCTTGAGGTGGTTAACAAAAGGGTGATTAACAAGTGCATTCAGTCAGGCTCTGGGAGAATACCAATCTAGCAGAAAAGCTTCCCTCCATGACTCTGACTAGAACTATAGTGATTCTTACATAATTTGATTCCTTATTTGTGCATCATATATATGTTTGTAAGCTCCTATTGAAAATAGGAAAGAATTCCTAAGAAAGAAAGCATCGATTCCAAAACAGCATGACCCCACCTACTCAATTTCCCATTACTCATCATAAATTCGAATCACTAAGAAATAAATCTTTCGGTTTAACGCATTAACTATCACATTTAGATGTTAAAAAAACTATGGATATAAAAACGACGCTGAATAAAGGTAAAAACACAAGAAAATGGGGTTTAACAAAAAAAATCAGACCAAAGCGCGAGTCTCTCATTAAAAAAAAGCTACGGAATAAGATTACTGCAAACAGAGATTACCAAATAGTCTTAATATGGCATTGTGGTTGATAGCAATGGTCTTCTGGAAAGTAAGTGGCATTACAGGGATGAAGAGGTGCGGGAGAAATGACTTTGTTGGCAAAATTCAATAATCCGACGCAGCATCCATTATACTTAAGCAAATCTTCGGCGATGGGCAAATTTCAGAGCCTAGAAACCCAGCCCTGCAAGAAATAAGGAGGAGCCCCCAGTACAATCCCCGAATGTGAAAATAAGCTCTACTGAAAAGACTGGAAATCCACGCGTTTGGCCACTTTGCGGGCAGGAAGCGGGGGAGAAAAATCATTCAAACCCGTCGAAGTACTGGAGTTAGATGCTGGGATTTTACACCCAAATTAACCCCTTCGTTATTTCTTGGTAGAGAGAGATTGCCATCGCCATGTTTGGAGTCCGGGCCCAGATTGAGGAACTCATTCATTATCATGGGGGAGGAGGGGAGACGGAGGGAAAGAAAAGGGGGAACCGTGCCCAGAAAAATAGAACCCATTTCAAACCCCAGCATATCACATTTCTCACACCCGCCACCCCCTTCCCCGCGCACACACGGCAGGGAAGGGAAGGTGTTGGGGGAGGGGTAAGATTTACTCCCCACTCCCGGGTATCAGCGACCACCGAGGCGGGGAGCAACAGCTTCTCTTCATCTCGGGCAGCCTCACCTACAGCTCCTCGGCCCCGATCAGTAGCATCGACCTCTCTCTCAGCCCGGGCTCCGCGGCTTCGGCTCCGGAGGCGGCGGCTTCTTCCTCCTCCCCCCCCCCACCACCTTTCCCCGGCTCTGACTCCGACTTCAGGCCCGACCCGTTCCTTCAGATGGTTTTTTTTCCCCCTTCAACGCCTCCTGTTTGTTTCTCTTCTTCCTCGGTGTATTTTCTTTTTCCTGTCAGTGACGGAGGGGGGGTATCGGGTTTTGTTGTATTTGTTTCCCCCCTTTTCCCCCACACACTACCTCAGCCGCTCCGAACGCGCCAGCCCGCGGCCATTAGATGGAGACAGAGCCACTCACCCGGATGGGCGCGGCCCCAGAACCGCCCCTGCGCCGCACGCCCGGGAAACCCCGCATGCTCGCTCCCGCGCTTCCTCGCCGCGCCCAGACCCCGGGAGCGAGAATGCGCGGGTCGACCACGTGACCTCACGCAAACCTCCACCAACAGCGCCCTCTTGTCTTCCAGCGAGTCACTGCAAGGGTAAAATTCATTCGCGGACTGCAATATTCGCCCCAACCGCCTTTCAATATTCAACCCCTTCAATATTTAATCCCATCACCCTCTTCAGTATTCAACCCCAATCTCATCCTTCCAGGCACCTTTTTGAATATCCACCTTTCATCCACTTCCTTCAACATTCAACTCCCATCCACCTCCTTGAACATTTACCCACCATTCATTCCTGTTAACATCTACACCATCTATCCCTTTTCAATATCACCCCTATCCATTCCCCTCAACATTCGCTCCCATCCATCACCTTTCAATTTTCATCCTTCATGCTTTCTCTTCAATGTTCACCCTCTTCAACTACTTTCAATATTCACTCCATCCGCAGCAGGCACACAATACAAACTGGGTGTACCATCCACAAGGTACATTACAACACCTTGTCAAAGCTCCCTCGACATCACCTTCCAAACCCACAACCACTAGCTCCTAGAAGGACAAACACAGCAGACGCATGGTAACACCGGGACCGCAAGTTCCCCTCTTGGTCACATACTGTACAGACCTGGAACTCTATCACAGTACCTTCACTATGGCTGGATCAAAACATTGGAACTTCCTTCTTAACAACATAATAGGCAGCACTCTGCCCACAATAGCTGCAGCAGTTCATGAAAGCAGCTCACCACTACCTTCTCTAGAGCAATTAGGGATGGGCAATTATTGCTGGCCTAACCAGCAACACCCCCATCTCAAGAATCAACATAATAATCATGGGGGCACCAGAGGGGAAAAGATAAGAAAAGAAAACCTGCAGTTATACCTGCCTTTCTCGAATAGAAAAATCAAGGTTGACACCCTGCTACACTACAAAAAGAATGCCACACTGTCAGAGGTACCATGTTTTGGATGAGGCATTAAACCAAGATCACTTTTCTCTCCCATGGATATACAAACATTGTAAATTCTAAACAGTATTAGGTCATTCGGTTCATCAGACTTGCTCCACTATTCAATAAGATCATGGCTGATCTATTTGTGGCCTCAATCCATATTCCCAGCCACCCTGATAACCTCTGATTACCATGTTAGTCAAGAAGCTATTCACCTCTATCTTAAAAATATTCAATGACCCAATAAAAAAAATTCATGCCATTATTTCATAGAAGTGCGTGGAGGATCTCTCCAGTCTTGTGGTCAATATTAATTCTTCATTGCTACAAAACAGATTCGCTGCACATATCACACTGTTGCTAATGGAAACTTACTTTCTATTTAAAAACCTAAAGAACTGCTGGTGCTGGAGAGAAAACAGAGTTAAGGGTATGTTCTGAAGAAGGGTCACTGGAACCAAAATAATAACACTGCTTTCTCTCCACAGATACTGCCGGACCTGTGATGTTTATCCAGCGATTTTTTTTTTTGTTTTTTACTATTTACATATTGGCTGCTGGGTTCCCTATATTACAGCAGTGGCTACATATCAGATGTGCTTCATTCAATGCATTTCA
Source organism: Stegostoma tigrinum (assembly GCF_030684315.1). NCBI lineage: Eukaryota > Metazoa > Chordata > Chondrichthyes > Orectolobiformes > Stegostomatidae > Stegostoma > Stegostoma tigrinum. The sequence goes on along the minus strand of NC_081381.1, from coordinate 11,489,648 downwards.
TTTTAAGACATCCAATAGTTGTGAAATGCACTATATAAATCCATTTATTTTTCATGACCACCAGAAGTCCCAAAGCAACTTACAGCTAATGATGTACTCCTGAAGTGTAATCACTTGTAGCAGAGGAATACAGCTGCCCACCTGTATCTGTACACAAGATCCCACATATCGCAATGTGACAGAACATTTATTCAAGGGGTTGTTTTGTGGAGGAAATGTTAGCCAGAATGCCAGAGACAACTCCCCTGCTACACTTCAAATGAGTGCCTCAGGAGTTTTTATGCCCATTTGAGAGCCATTTGGAGCCTCAGTTAAATACCTCACTTGAAGGACTAGCATCTCCAAAAGTGCAAAAATGCAACAAGAGTATTTAAGGGAGTAGCCCTAGATATAGTGGGTTCATCAGTGGTCTTCCTTCAGGATTCCGTGGACTCCAGAACAGTTCTTACGGATTGGATGGTCACGAATGTAACCACATTGTTTAAAAAAGGAAGTAGAGAGAAACAGGGAATTATATTCCAGGCAGCCTGATGTTATTAGTAGGGAAAATTCTAGAGTTCATTATAAAACATTCAGTCACTAAGCTCTTGGAAAACAGTGACAGGATCAGGCAGAATCAGCATGGATTTATGAAAGGAAAAGCAAGATTGACAAATATATTGGCATTTTTTAGGGATGAAACTTTGGAGGTACTGGGAGGCCCAGTGAATGTGATTTACTTGGCCTTTCAGAAGACATTTGATAAGATCTAACATAAACTTAAAACATGCAGAATTGGGATTAGTGTACTGACCTGGATGGAAAACTGGTTGATAGACACGAAACAAAGAATAGGAATAAACGGGTCATTTTCTAAGGATCAGTGAGGTATCACAGGGATCAGTGCTTGGACACCAAAAGCCTACTATATATTAATGATTTGGACTAGAGAATTAAATGTAATATCTCCAAGTTTGCAGATGAGACAAAGCTGGTGGAGGGGTGAGCTGTGAGGAGGGTGCAGAGATGCTTCAGTGTGGTTTGGAGAAGTTGAGTGAGTGGGCAAAAGCATGGCAGATGAAATAAAATGTGGATAAAAGTAACATTATCCTCTTTGATAACAAATACAGGAAAACAGATTATTGTCTTATAGGGAATAGAGCCTTAGAGTCATACAGCATGGAAACAGACCCTCTGGTCCAACTTGTTCATGTCAACCATGTTCCCAAAGTAAACAAGTCCCACCTGCCTGCACTCCAAACCTTTCCTATTCATGTACTTACCTGAATGTTTTTTAAACATTGCAACTTGTGCCTGTGTCTATCACTTTCTCAGGCAGTTCGTTCCACATACAAACCACTCTGTCCTTTGTAAATCTTTCTATTCTCACCTTAAAAATATGTCCCTAATTTTGAACTCCCCAAGGGAACAACCTTGTCATTCCCCTTATCTCTATGCTCCTCATAATTTTATAAATCCCAATAAGGTCACCCCTCAACCTCCTACGCTACAGTGAAAAAAGTCCCAGTCTTTCTTTCCAGTCTATTTCTATATCTCAAACATTCCCTTCCGGGCAGCATCCTAGTAAATCTTTTCTGCACCCTCTCCAGTTTAATAATATCCAGCATATAAAAGGGCAGCCAGAACTACACAATATCTCATCAATGTCCTGTACAACTTCAACATGACATCCCAACTCCTATACCCAATGGCCTGAGCTATGAAAGCAAGCAGGCCAAATGCATTCTTAACCACCCTGTCTGCCTGTGATGCAACTTTCAAAGAACCATGTACCTGAACCCCGAGGTCTCTCTGCTCTGCAACACCACCAAGGTCCTGCATTAATTGTATGACTCCTGTCCATGTTTGTTTTACCCAAATACAATACCTCACATTGATCCAAATTAAACTCCCCCTGCCACTCCTGAACCCATTGCCCCAATTATTGAAGGGAGCTTCAACAAGACCTGGGGGTCCTCATACACCAGTCACTGAAAGTAAGATGAACAGGTGACGAAAAAGGCGAATGGTATACTGGTCTTCACAGTGAGAGGTTTTGAGTACAAGAGCAGGGATATCTTGCGGCAGTTATACAGGACTTTGGTGGGAAGTCTTCCAAAATGTTTATAAAACATCAGCGTAGCCCCAGCTGCAGCATTGTGCCCCAAATCCAGCACTGCGTTTTATAGTGAGAGTGAAGGGTTTGGAGAAGGGAATGAGAATGATTACAAGGATGTCAGAGGGGAGTTATGCGATCAGGCAAGAGCAGCTGGGGTTACTCTCCGTAGAGCCGAGAAGGCCAAGTGGAGATTTGTTAGAGGTGTTTAAAATCATGAAAGGTTTAGACAGAACGAACAACGAGGAATTGTTTCCAATGGCTAGAGGGGTATGATCAACTGAAAACTGAGTGAAGATAATTGACAAAAGAGTGAGGGGCAATACAATCAAGAAATTTTAAGTGTTGAGTGGGTTAAGGTTTGGAATACCCAGACGCGGCTGTGGCTACAGAATCAACAGTTATCCTCCACACCTGAAGAAGAAGCATTTGCAAGGCTGGGGGTAAGAGTGTGGCGGTGGGATCAACTGAATGTCTTGAGATAGATGGGCAGAGCATCCTCCTGTGCTTCACTTTTCTATGATTCCATAATGTAGTTCTAATGAGCTTTAACATTCTAATGAGAACAGCATTAAAAATTGATTTACGGAAAACATTTCCTTTCTGTTCTGGGGTGGAATGCGGATACATTTCAGTAAAAGTAACAATGCAGCGTTTTGCTTCTTACAACATTAAACACAACACATCACACACAAAGTGCAAAATAACTGCCAGTCATGAAGTCCAGTTAAGGTAGACTTATGGTATGAATCTTTTTTGGATTTTAGTCCGTTTACTCACCAGAGTCAGTTTGACTTGTTGGATAAATCCGGAGCATGTACCTGAAGTTGACGCCACTGAGATTAATGGGTTGAAGCGTCAGTCACACACACACCAAATTAAAGATCTATCTGAAGGGTGTTGTGATGTGTTGGTGGTGTTTTGCACAACTGAACTCTCGGGAGAGATGACAACTGCTCCCTGGAGATTGTCACATATTGCCAGTTAGTAGGTTGCAGTTTGTAGAGCTCCCAATCTCATAAGGAGTTAGAGTCTCCAGGTTATGTAACCTGCATTGGAACGATTCGTCATCAGAGCCAACCCAAGCGATAACAATGCATCAGCAACAACAAATTGCATTTATGTAGCGCTAATCCAATAATAAAACTTTTGGACGTAATTCACAGGAACATTATGAAATACAATATGACACTAAACCACATAAGGCAATAATAGGGACGCCAAAATGCGATACCTCACATTTATCTGCATTAAACTCTATCTGCCACTCCTCAGCCCATTGACCCAATTGAACAGATTGGAAAAGGGGGAGATTCAACATGACCTGGGTATCTTTGTACACCAATGACTGAAAGTTAGATGGTATGTTGGTCTTCATCAAGGAGATAGATTATAAAGAATCTCTGAAGGGAGGAGGGAGAAGTGGAGAGGTGCAGGAAGGAATCCCTGAACTGAGAGGATAGACAATGGAAGATACCACTGCCCCCCTCTGCCCTGCAGCTGCCCCCACCCACCCTACCACCCAGTCGTAAAGTGAATCAAATCAGGGATATGCAAGAGGCCAGAGTTGGGGGACACAGAGATCTCATTGACTGTAGAAGTAATGGAGATCAGTGACACGTGGCGGGATTTGTAAAAAGATGACATTTTAAATTGAGGCCATCACCTCCCCATAATTTCTGATGAAGCATCTAGGCCTGAAATGTCAGCTTTCCTGCTCCTAAGATGCTGCTTGGCCTGCTGTGTTCATCCAGCTCTACACCTTGTTATCTCTATTTTAAATTGAGGCATTGCCAGACATTGATAGATTAGGGATCACAGGGGCAATGTCTGAGAAGGAATTGTTGTGATTGAGGATATAAGCAGCAGAGGTTTGGATGAATTCCAGTTTATTATTCCTGTTACTGAAGCTGGTGAAAGAAGGTTGGAATAGTTGAGTCTAGTGGAAACAAGACATGGATGATGGCTTCATCAACAAGTACATTTAGCATTTGTGTGTAACTTGATATGATTTTATGACATCCTTATTGATTTTTATGAATATCTTATGCATTGCCTCTTCATGTTAAAACTTGAATTGAAATAACATTAGTTCATTCGGCGATCATTAGTCTGCAGTGGTCTTGTTGCTGACAGATCCATACCCCATACCCCATATCCATACAAGTTAGGTCTACAATTACTTAAATATATCAGTAAATTCTGTGTAAAACTATCTGCTTTTCTAATTCTATCCTACTTTGACAGAACTTCTCCAAATCCACTTTGTGAACATGCTTTCCTGTATGCCTCAAATGTAGAAAACAGTTCATAAGGCTTTATCGGAACAGAAGGGAAAAATGCATAAATATGAACGAATTCTGTTTTAACAGTTGGAGGGAAATTAAAACCTTGAGGAGGTTTTTAAAATAGTAAAAGGAGTTGACAGGCATTAAAGGGGAAATTTGAGAGTCTAGACAGTGAGGCAAGAGGAAAGAGGGCTGCACAAAACGCTAACGTTAAAGGAATAAATGATATAATGGAGGGGTTGGGGGTGGTGGTGAGTGATAAATTGTGTGCTAAATTATTCAACTTTAACTAACAGGCCTCCCAAAAAATTGCCGGGATGAGGGTGTCGCAGCTGGGCCAGCATTTGTTGCCCATTCCTGCTCACACTTGCGAAGGTGATGGTGAGCTGCCTTCTTCAACTGCTGCAGGCCATGTGCTGTAGCTAGACCCACAATGCTGTTACGGCGGGAATTCCAGGATTTTGATCCAATGACACTGAGGGAACAGTGGCATATTTCTGAGTCAGGATGGGGAGTGGCTTGGTGAGGAACATGAATGTATAGTGTTCCCATAAACCTGCTGTTATGGGTTTGGAAGGTGCTGTCTGAGGATCTTAGGCGAGTTACAGCGGTGCGTCTTGTAGGTAGTACACACTGCTGATACTAAACGTCAATGGTGGGAGGGGATGTTTGTGGGCATGGTGCCAATCAAGCGGCTGCTTTGTCCTGGATGGTGTCAAAGTGCTTGAGCGTTCTTGGAGCTGCACTCATTCTAGGCAAGTGGGGAGTATTCCATCGCACACCTGACTTTTGCCTTGTAGATGGCGGACAGGATCTGGGGAGTCAGGAGGTCAATTACTCGCTGCAAGATTCCTAATATCTGACCTGGTCCTTTAGCCACTTTATTCATGTGACTAGTCCAGTTGCTCTCCTGGTCAATGGTATTTTCCAGGTTGTTGATAGTGGGGGAATTCAGTGATAGTGATACCATTGAATGTCACCATTGTTTAGATTACCAATCCAACAACAAAACCACTAAGCCCTCTCCTCCGCCATTTGTACTCATCTGTGTTATGACTTTGTGATCACGCTGTTGCATTGCTCCAAATGAAGATGTAATGTAGAAGGTAAGCTTTCTGTTCACAGTCTAATCATAGCCCCAACTCCTTTTCCTCTGCTGCACTCGACAAGCACCACTATTTCAAATTCACAGTGAATGGTTTGTTGTTGGACTGATCATTACATAGTTATTAAGTCATTGACGTAAAAACCTGAATAAAAACTCAGCAGAAACAAAGGAGTAAAGACCAAACAAGTACAGTAATGCATAAAAGGGGATTGTTTAGAGGATTACCATATTGGGAAGTATCTTATGTCGATATTCCACTGCTCCAGTTCATAACTTTTCAAGCGGCTCTTGCAAAATTCAGTGGCGTAATTCTAAGACAAAATGTCCTAACCACTTGAAATACTTTTCCCTAATAAAAGCATCAGATGAAGTTGTTCTTTTTTTGCCTGTGTCCACCAAGTTGTGTTGGAAGTTCCATGGATCTGTTTATTTTATCAACCTGTGATCCCACTCTTGGGATGGTCACAGGTGTTTAGGGGAATTGTAATCCTGAGCAGGTTTGTGAGTGCATGTGAAACATCGTCTCTGTCCAAATAGAAGTCCTGGGACAGGCAGGAGAAGGTCTGAGACAGGCAGGAGAAGTCCGGGGGAGGCAGGATAAGCCCTAGGACAGGCAGGAGAAGCCCTAGGACGGGCAGGAGAAGATCTGGAAGAGGCAGGAGAGGCCCTGGAGGAGGCAGGAGAAGGCCTGGTACAAGTAGGAGGCTGCCAGCTGCCATCTGTGAGCAATGGCTCATAAGCAACTTAGGAAGATGCAAGGTTATGGTGCAGGGTGCAAGGGCTGGGCATGAGTTCATGTTAGAGAAGGAGGTTGCCTTCAGGGATTGGGTGAACCAAGGCCTAGGCATCAATGAGCTGGAAAGCATTTATTGAGGGTGTGATGGGGTTAAAATGTTCTCATTTGGTCATGTCTTTGAAGGAAGCCCTATGTTTTGTCTAAAATCCTCTTTAGTTAGCCCTAAAATGGCTTGATACTTTAAGAAAAATATTCACTGCTTCGAAGCAAATTCTTTGTTACTTAGCACTAAAAGAAAAGGTAAACTCCCCATCGTTCCATTCTGTCATTAGGGAGAGCAAAATGACTGTGGTAGTTTATTTTGACGAGCTGAGAGGTCCTTCATGGTAACCCCAGTCACTGAGGGAATTGAATCCACGTTGTTGGCATCAATCTGCATCACAAACCGAGCTAATTGATCTGTTACTTAGTACGAGTGAAGAAACAAAGATTGTTTGAAGAAAGAGCCTGTACCTGAAGATTTAACCTATATCTCCTGTTTGCATGCGGGGCCTGACCTGTTCTGTATTTCTGCTATTTTTGTTTTATTGGTTTAGATTTCTAGTAATTACAATTCCTTTCTCTTTTGTGGCTCAGTTCTAGTGTTGTTGCCTATGTTTTCTGCCGCCATTACCATTTAGTTTAACTTACATCACAAACTGCCCTGTAAGGACATCAGGGCAGAAAATGTAAGGCCACTGCAGTTTAAACTTTTTCAGGAAAGTGGGGCTCTTAAAATATTGAACAATTAGTTGATTCTGTGACATATGGACCAGGATTTCTTTAAAAAGATAGGGGCATTAAAAACTGCACATCATCTTGGGGGCATTTAGGGATGGGCAATAGGTATTAGCCCAGCCAGTGTCACCCATGTCCCCGAGAGCCATAGGGTCATACAGCACAGAAACATGCAGTTCAGTCCAACTTGTCCATGTCACGAACAAAAAAACCTAAGAGCAGTCTTTGATTAAATTTAAACTGTTTTGGTTTAAAGATAGATTTCACGTTATTGCACTGCACCTAAATTATTAAATTAGCTATCTAAAACCCCATTTAGAAAAGTTTAAATACTTGAAGAACGTCGTGAATTATTCAAGCGAATATTGCTTTTGCACAATTTAAAATCAATAGCATGAATTCAGTTGAAGAAGGGGAAGGGAGTTTATAAAGTATCACTCCCGGCTTTTGGATTTGTTCTTTGAAGTTCTTCTACAGCAGGAACTCAAAACGAAATTTCTGATTCTACTTTCACATATGTCGCCAAATCTGATCACAACAGACTACACAGCCTGAAAGAAAGTGCCTCAGCTAAGCTTAGTGCATTTATATTAAATAGGTTAATCCCTTTGTTATCCTGGCATTCAAAGGCTTTCATTCACCAATTAAGCATCTGTGACATTTCACAGCATAACATCTGGGCTATATCATTGCATTGTGTTGAGCTAAATGAATTGTCCAAATCATGAAACACAAGCTGGAAAACATATTTTGTCAAAACTGTGCAGCGATCGAGGTTTTTACCTTCAGTAGGTAAATGGTGTTATTTTATTTTAAATGTTAAAAGGCCAAATGAGCCAGAATTGAATATCAGGCAGATGGTAATATCAGGGCAATTAAGAATAGGCAATAAATGCTGCCCTAGCCAATGATGACTGCATCCCATCAACAAATGAAAAAAGGAGGCTGATCCCATACCAACTATCCTGCATCCTTAGAACAAAGAACAATACAACACAGGAACTGGCTCTTCAGCACACCATGTCTGTGTTGACCACAATTGCTATACAAAACTGATCCCATCTTCCTGCATCTAGTCTGTATCTCTATTCTCTGCCTGTTCGTGTGTCTGTCTTGCTGAGAGAATTCCCTCAGTGCCTTCATGATTCACTTGAGGCTAGGTGTAATGAAGTTAGCTGTCAAGTAAAGCTGCATCTACACTGCGTCAATAATGTCACAGCATCAGGGCCCCTAAATTCCCATCAGCTTTTTGCAGTCATAGAGTATTACAGCATGGAAAGAGACCCTTCTGCCCATCAATCCATGCCAGTCATCAAGCACCTATCTACTCTAATCCCATTTCCTGGCACTTGGTCCTTAATCCTGTGGAGAATTTGAGCCCCTTACACTGAGCTGCTCTCAAATTACTAATCCCATTCAGGTAGGCTGCAGAGAAGGAAGAAGCCTTTCTCCTCAGTAGAAGGGAAAATAATGAGGGGCCAAAGATTTGAGGTAAAGGGGCAGGTGGTTTAGAGAGAATTTAAGGAGACTTTTCTCACCCGAAGGTTGTTGTGTATGGTGTTTCATGTATTCATCAAAATACTTCTCCACTATTGTAGTGGTTTTCACCTCTACTACCAGTGAGTTCCAAATACACAACAAACCCTAGGTGAAGAATTTTTTTCCTGAAATTCCCCCTAAACCACCTGCCCCTCACCTCAAATCTATGCCCCATAGTTATTCATAATTCTAATAAGGGGAAAGTTTTCTCCCTTCTCTGCAACCTACCTGAATGACATTGGTAATTTAAGGGCTGATGGTTACATTCTCTCCAATTTCAGTTGTAACTACCAAAGCATGTTTCATGTGGGATCCTGATAATTAACAAAGTCAGGAGGCTTTCTCTATTCATTGCAGCCTAATTTGGACTCAGCTTGCGCTATGATATAGCAACATAGTAACATAATATAGTAATATAAATATACAAACTCTTCCCCACTTGTGCACTTGTAATGATTAGATGTTACGTGGTCATCAGAGAGTGGTATTTGTTTAACCCTTTAAAGTATCAAATATCCCAGATAACTTTGCAGGGGTAATGTGATAGAGCCTCATGGTGAATTATTGAATTAGACAGCAAAGAGTTTGGTTGATGCATTGTAAAGGTGGGGAAAAGCAAAGAAAACAGTGAGGCACCAACAACATAATAATTAAAATGAGAGACCAGAGTTAGAGAAGCGCAGATATCTCTTGGAGGAAGTTAGAGAGCTAGGGAGGGGCAGGGAGAAATGGTAAGGGATTTGAAAATAAGGATGATGATTATAAAATGGAAGTGTTGTTTAACTAGGTACCTATGTAGCTCAGTGCACTCAGGAGTAGTGGGAGCTAGGTCTCAGGCAGTACACTCTCACATAACCTCAGGCTGATGAGGAGTAGAATGTTGGATCAGAGTGAGTTAGAATAGTCATGTCTGGAGTAACAAATTCTAAATTGGGCACATTTGCAGGATGAGAATATTTTGCATGATTCATCAAGACTGGACATTGAATATGGGGCAATTGTTAGATTTTAATGGGCGGTTTGAATTACAACCCAGACGTTACACTGGTTTAGTAAGCACAAAGCCGAATTCAGAATTTGTTTAACATGGTCTATAACAATTTGACAGAGTATGAGTCAGGTAGCTCCTTGGGATTATCATTATCATAATTATCAATAAACCAACATCTGTTCAACTTTACAGAGAAATACTGAAAAGTTCATTTATTTGTTTGTTCTATTTCTCTCTGACCTTTACTGATAGCAGTGCACCTCGACTGGACATTAATGACTGACATAGAAACACAGACATTTCAGAACTGTATTGTTGTCTTCTGCCTGCTTATTGTTGAGAGGTTGCTGGGCAATTTATATACCTGTTGCTTTTGCATAAACGTCATCTTGCCATTAATACAGCCACCCTGTCCCCCAGCCCCCACCACCACCATAGGGTCCTATTAGCTATTTTTTGTTTGCTCATTTATCTCTCCATTGAAAGTTAAAATTTGTAATTAAGAATGTGAGAACTTATTAAAATGTGGCTTGCTAACACAATATCAATTCAGCTCTTGAATCCAAAAGGTGGAGATTGTAAACTATTCAATCTCATATTTGCATATTAAAGATTTTAAGAATGCTCAATTTTTAATTTTTACATTTTTTCACATCTTTTTCCTGGATTTTTTCTAACACCATAAATCCAATCTTTGTCTCCTTCCCTTAATTCTCTCTGTATCTGATTTAACTCCAATATAACCCACTTCAGTTTTCATTATTTCTTTGTCTCTTTCCTAATTAACAATATATGCTCTGTTCAGTCAACTGCTTCATTATTGCTATAATAGGCAACTACTATGGGTAAAAGGTGAACTAATTTGGTGTTATAGGGGCCTAAGACATCATAATGGATTGGGCTATCTTCTGGTTTTAACAAACTTGAGAATTAAACAACAAGGTTCTACAACGGTATGTGCCATTGGTACCTGCTGTCCAGTTGTTCAACTGCTCTGGTGAAGCAGAGTGAACAGCAATGATATGGCTGGAATTGTTGGGACACCAAAAGCAGATTTGTCTCTCAGGATTCCAAAGCTTTTAGCCAAGACTTACACAATGTGGCAGAGTGCACCAGCACTAAACTGATTACACAGCGCCAAACCATACCGCAGCTCAGTCTCAAGACTCAGCTTCCAGGATGGGGCCTCCTTGTTGATAAGAATACACAAATTAGCCAGGCTCATGTACTACTGACACAAAATTAGCAACTAGAAAGGACAAGGGCGAGATTAAAAGCATCCTTGTTGCATATTTTAGAAAGTCAAATCAGGGATAACAAGGTGTACATCTGGATGAACGTAACAGGCCAAGCAGCATCAGAGGAGGATCAGGGCAGGCGTTATATACTTAATGATAAATCCTGGGGAGTGTTGTTGTACAAAGAGGCCTTGGAGTGCAGGTTCATAATTAGTTGAAAGTAGAATCCCAGGTAGTCAGGATAGTGAAGAAGGCACTTGGTATGCTTGCCCTTAATCGTTAGTACATTGAGCATAGGAGTTGAGAAGTCATGTTGTGGCTGTAAAGGACATTGGTTGGCCACTTTTAGAGTGCTCCAATCAGATCTGGTCTCCATGATATAGGAAGGATGGTGTAAACCTTGAAAGGGTTCAGCAAAGATTTATAAGGATCTTGCTTGGGGTTGGAGGTTTTGAGATGTAGGGAGAGACTGAATAGTCTGCGGCTATGTTGCCTGGAGTGTCGGAGGCTGAGGGGTTTGTAGAGGTTTATAAAATCATGTCGGGCATGAATAGAGTGAATAGTCAAGGTCTTTTCCCTGGGGTTGGGGATTCCATCATAATGGATTGGGCTATCTTCTGGTTTTAACAAACCAGGGGGCATATGTTTAAGGTGAGAGGGGAAAGATTTAGAAGGGACCTAATGGGCAACTAAGGGTGGTGCGTGTATGCAATGAGCTGCCAGAGAAAGTGGCAGAGGCTGGTGCAATTACCACATTTAGAAGGCACCTGGATGGGTACATGAATAGGAAGGGTTTAGAGGGATATGGGCCAAATGCTAGTAAATGGAATTAGATTTATTTAAGATACCTGGTCAGCATGGACGAACTAGACTGAAGGATCTGTTTCCAAGCTGTGCAGCTCAATATTTCCACCAAAGGAAGGTATCATGGAAGATATTGCAAGTTGGTTTTAGTGCAGTGTGTTTAAACAGACAGCAGATGTTGGCCAATAATTATGTTGTTACATGGAAATTGGTTCCAGCAAGTCTGGGAGAGACCTGATACTCCAGCAGGCGGCAGGTGTTGAGCTGTAACTAGGACCTTATGGAGAAGATGGTCAGGGAGAGGTCAGAATTTTGAATTGGGTTTTGAACTATATTGTTTGTGAGAAGGAGTTTGGCTATTGCTGATACAGCATAAAGATTCAAAAGCTCCCTGCCTAACCTCCCTTTATTAGCAATTGGAACTTCAGAGAAAAGAAACTAATTCATGTGTATTACTGATGTCATCAGTAACAACTGAAAAGATGGCCCTGATCAAGATCCTCAGAAAATCACCTAACAAATAATTGTCCATGCCCGTGGAACAACACATTGTGAAAACTACTTCAGTAATCTGTCAGTTTTGTTTTTTTCTTTCAGTTATCTCTTAACTGTGATGGTTTGTCTGTCTGTATTCTGCATGAGTGGGGTTGAAACGCTTGGTTTGCAATAAACAACTGCACCTCCCAGTCGCGAATCATTTCAAATCCCCCTCCCATTCCTCAGACGACATGTCCATCCTGGGCCTCCTGCAGTGCCACAATGATGCCACCGGAAGGTTGCAGGAACAGCAACTCAAATTCCGCTTGGGAAACCTGCAGCCCTATGGTATCAATGTGGATTTCACAAGTTTCAAAATATCCCCCTCCCCCCACTGCATCCCAAAACCAGCCCAGCTTGTTCCTGCCTCCCTAACCTGTTCTTCTGCTCACTTATCCCCTCCTCCCACCTCAAGCCACACCCCCATTTCCTACCTACTAACCTCATCCCGCCCCCTTGACCTCTCCATCCTCCACGGACTGACTTATCCCCTCCCTACCTCCCCACCTACAGTCTCCTTTACTGGTTCCATCTCCGCTTGTTTAACTTGTCTGTCTCCTCTCCACCTATGTTCTCCCTTATCCATCTTGGATCTACCTCCCCCTCTCTCCCTATTTATTTCAGAGCCCTCATCTCCTCCTCCATTTCTGATGAAGGATCTAGGCCCGAAAGGTCAGCTTTTGTGCTCCTGTGATACTGCTTGGCCTGTTGTGTTCATCCAGCTCCACACTTTGTTATCTTGGATTCTCCAGCATCTGCAGTTCCCATTATGTCTGAAAAGGAAAGCTATTGGGTTTAAATAATTGACATCAGTTCGATTACTCGGTTGTTTAATTTTGCTCTGCTGCAGTTACCTTATCGTTAATAAGTTGTTAAATCCTTTGTTTAAGTTGCAGACCTGGTGTCTAGAATTGATTGTTTGCAAAGTCTGGGATGAGCTGTTCAAAATTTTCTGGTTAGGAACTACTTGGGGTCAATTTTGAGGATCTTTTGAGAGTTTCAGTTTTATTGCATTGCGAATACAGAGGTAGATTTGGCTTGACTGTCTGTCTCCATATCAGTACAATGTACTGTGCCCAGCTTAGGTCATCAACTTTAGAAAGTTCATATCCATCCTTGAAGAGGTGGAGGGGAAATTTAGCAGAATCGCTCCCGGAAGAGGAAATTTAACTAAGCAGTTAGTCTGGAGAAATTGGGGTTGTTCTTGGAGCAAAGGACATTGAAGTGAGATCCTGCGGAAGTGTAAAGGATTAAGTTATGTTCAGATAACGTAGACAAAGAAAACGTTATCTACCATTAACTGATAGTAGAAATACATTTAAATCTCAGGCAAGAGAAAGAGGGAAGATGTGAGGAAGCCTTTTTTGGAATCAGTGAGTGATAATGATCTTAAACTTATTGCCCACATGTGCTGTGGAAGAGGAGATGGCAAATGATTTCAAAAGGAAGTTGGTCGGACATTTCCGAGAAGTAAACTTGCAGGACTACAGGGTCAGAGTGGTGGAATGGCACAAGTTAGATTGCTCTGCAGGGAGCCAGCATGTATTCAATGAGCTGAATGGTTTGTTTTTGCCTTTGGATGACTCTTTATGATTCCATTGCACACTAGAAGGGGAGTCTGGTTCTCCACATATTCTATAACTACGTAAATAAATAAAGTTATTTGAAAATGTTAGTATTTGTAGCTTAGACACTTATTTTTAGCTGTAGTGAAAGTGCATTCTTGACTTTTCGAGCTGACTGTTAATATTGCTTGATGACAGTGTCTTGTGAAAACACTAATGTGACAATGAAAACATGATGCTTGCACCAAGTCAAAAATAAGATGTTTCCATGATTCCACATTTCCCTTGATGGTTGTCTTATAAAGTTATTGGTGCTTCGAGCGAGCGATCCACAGTCAGTGAGGAAAAGCTGAGCAATCAGCAGAAGCACCCAACCATCTGAGCAACAAACTGTTACATCATACTGACAAAACCATGTGATACCATCGGGCATGATCACTCCCTTCCCCATTAGACAGCAAAGGTGCAGCAAATCAATAAATATCACAGTTTCGCTGCTCAGCACTCCTGGTAATGCACCAGAGAGTAGACATGGGTGCAAAATATATAGTTTGCATGTTAAGAAGTCAAAGGCTTCTGTACATCTTTTAGGAAAACTTTAGACAAAGGATGATTGAGACTATTTTCAGGTTTGGATCAATTCTATTGACACAAACAGACTTGCATTTCACTGAAAGCAGGAAAGTATAAGTCCCTTTTTAATTGTGTGCACCTCTGATATACTGTTATTGCCAATGTGACAGATGGTAATGAGGCATTGTGACTTTAGCTCTCCTTTTGTTGCCAAGGTTACAATTGGGCGGTCCCAAATGGTTATAAATATGAAACTACAATCAGTCAAATAATTCACCTACCAAACCCACAACCACTGGCATCTAGCAAGACAAGGGCAGCAGATACATGGAAACATCACCCCC